>NW_010306577.1:0-25587 GCF_000700745.2 Antrostomus carolinensis | reverse complement strand
GCCGGGGAGCATCGGTGCTATGCAGCACTGCTGCTCCGCCCCGCTTAGCAAACACGCTGCAGGGTTTCAGCCGCATGTGGTTTCCATGGAGTCCTGGTGGCACGTCCCAGCTAGAATGTATGGCAGATGTCTTAGCAGCGAGTGTGCAACAGGTCTCCCGCTTCTGCTCAGGGGTCCCAGGTGGAGCTTTTCGAAACCCTTTGCACTGCCTCGTTCAGCACGAACAGTGCTTTTAAGAAACGTGCTTTATGCATGACATCCTTGTTCCGAAACAGATTTTTGAAGTGAAGTTGTGGCAACATACATCTTCCAGTCCACCCTATCAGCTGGATGCACCGTTTTAAAAGAGGTGGCTCCCTAAAATTAAGAGATTATTAAAAGCTCATTTATTAAGAAATTTACGCCACAAAGGTAATGGCAACAAGTGCTACGTTCTCCAGATACACGCTCAAGGTTTGGATGTAGGAAGGAGGCGTGACTGGGCCTGTACTTAAAAATACTCCAAAGCTACTTGTCAGAAATGTGCTGAAATGATAAACCGTGTACTTATGGACAGGGATTATGTTGTCAGTGCTTCAACCTTAAGTTCATTTTTAAGTCCAAATTTCAGTCCCTTGAGAAAAGAGAGTAGGAGGAGGAAGAGACTATTATAATAGAAATGCTGACATTGCTAACCGTGGCAGTGTGAATTCACTACTATAATAAAACCTCAGCTAGCAGCCTAATTCCAAAGAGGTGACGTTATCCAGTAATAATGTAATCAGTTTGTTGGCTGTAACTTAGGAAACTGGGAATTGGTCTATTTTATTGCGATTTTTGGCCAAAAAAAAAAAAAAAGTCTATAAGATGCCAGAATCAAGGCACCTTTTGCTATTTAAAATAATAAAGCAGAGTTTTTTGTGAAGATTTTTCACTTCAATGCAGTTTTACAAAAGCATATTTAAAAAGGGACGGCTAGTGAGAATACAAGCTTTCAAGCTAGGGCTTGGAGGATGGAAAGGCCCAAGGGTGGAACATTGTTAAAAGTTTTCAGAGAGGTCCCGAAAGCACAATGTTCACTTTACAAAATAGAAGTTTTCTCCTGGGTAATCGCTGAATGAGTTCGCATTGATTTGCAGCTGCAAATTTAAAGGAAAAAGAAGGAAAGAAAAGAAATGAAAAAGACAAATGCCCTGCTAGTAATTTAGAATTATGCTGCAACCATTGAGAAAATTGCATCAGATATATGAAAAATTGGAACTGACTGCTTAAGCTTTTGAGTTTATACATTCAGTATTCTCCAGCTCTCGCATCTTTCTTTTGATAATTATTTTTAAGGAATAAACATTCTGACAATTTTCTAGGCAGCTCACTCTCAAAGCAGAAATAACAGCATAAGTGAATTAACTTGTAAGGTGTATGTATCGGTGAAATCTTCTGTAGAAGGTCAGTGATGTGTTAATGAGGTCAGAATTTCACCCACTGTGAAGGTAATATTGTGGCAGAAAATTATAAGCATAGAGACATATCATAGTATCTCTCTAGTTCAGGTTTAGGTTTTGCTGTTGCTCTTGATGGTGTTCTGTATGTTTAACCTGCTCTAAAATTCAGAGATCAATGGGACTCTTTGGGTTGGGGTCTTGGAATTCGTTGAAGGATCAAATCTTAAGCTTCTTCATGTTGCTAGGAAGACCAGCAGTATCAAGACCAAGATACATCAAAGTATGTGAAGACAACTAAAACAAAGTAATGAGTATAGCCAAATCACAAATGTCCATTTTATCAGAGCACTTTGTAAATAACAGAACCTTGCAAGAATACTTGGGCGTGTCTGAGTCAACCCATTCTGGAAATTCTATGATATGCAGCTGCAGAAACTACACAAATTCTTGAAAAATAGTCAACAAAACCTGGAAGGACCCTAAGGGGTTTTATTCAGATTTGCTGTCATTTCTTGAAAATCATGTTTCCTGAGTTATATATGAGCTCTGTTCTCCTTGTAAATATATTACATGTTCTTCAGTAACTCCTGAAAAGTAGGCTAAAGCTACTACAGTGACTACTTTGTTCATCTGACCTTAAGGCAACATTAACCCTCTTCTTAGACTTGCCATTTAACAAAACGTTATTATAAGTATTACAGCCATTTGTGGGTGTGTGTACTCCAGGCTGTGGAAAATCAGGGGCTGGCATTCGCTGTCAGGCATACATCTAAAAACAGACGAGTTAATTTGCACTATATGATCACTGGCACTACAGAGTGAAGAATTGGAAAAGATATTTTGAGAAATGTGGATGGTTCCAGTGTTGCCCTTAAATTCTTGCTTGAAGCTAGAAAACAGATGTGATACAATGATAGTTGTTTTGTTTTTATTATGGAAGATAATACCAGCTTGTGATTACTGAGTGGATGTGAAACAAAACTTTATGGCTGTATGGACTGCATGTAGCATGTCAGCAGTCATACAGGATGCTAATGAAAATTAGCAGCAGTCATACAGGATGCTAATGAAAAAATCACTGTTTTTCACAAATACAAAAATGAGAGGGCACTGAAAAATTCATTGAGGAAATTAATGTATGGATACAGACTATGGTAATCTGGATGCTGTCTGCCACACAGGAAATCCCCAAACCACTAATTGATGGAAATTTTAAGACTTTATCAGATTAGGGGTTGTTCCAAACAATGTGTTTTCACATTTTTTTTTCATAAGTGTTCACTTCTGACCACCACAAAGAGATGACATTAGCTCAGTATAGACATTTTTGCTTCCTTGGTGCATTGTTCTTGAAGTCCTACCTCCTTCTTTATCATTAGTCATAGTTACTTAGCTTTTTAATTTTGATACAAAATGTCAGCTTTATTATTGAAAGAGCAAGTACGATAGCGCAGAGGTGTGACCTTCTGTACACAGGAGCAAAAGAATCAAGGGAAAGAGGAAAAGCGAAAGGAGAGGGTTTTTGGAGAGCAGAGAAGGAAGATAGGAAATGTGAGGCTTGCAGAGGAGTGACTGGCGATGGAACAGGACAGGAAGAGACTGGACCATTGACCATGCAGAAAGCAGTGGTCAGAGATTGTAGTTTGATTGAACTACTCCTTATTTAACATGCCCTGTATTTCTCTGTGGGAATGCAACTTGTGATCTATGTGCAGTGGTGGAAGATTGAAAAAGTAAGGAGAGAATGAAAAAGCAAGAGGCAATTTCCTCATTTGTTTTTTTCCTATTTCTAAAGTCTGCCTAGCCCACACACTGGGTAAGGTACACTTAGAGAGAATCTGAGACAAAAATAAGCTGGAGCTGGAACAAACTTGGAAAGAAATTCCAGTAAGTTTGAAGACGATAAAAAATATCTGTCCCTCCTCCTCCTCCCCCAGAAGGTACTTAAGGTCCAGCAAAATCATCTAGCCCTAGGCAAATGCCCGACAAGAACATGGTAACTGCAACTGGTATTTTGTCTTTCTGACAATACGTTGACCTAGAACTTTTCTATCTTTTTTTTTTTTTTTTTCCATCTTTTTCTACTTTCTTTTTCACTCATTTTTTCTTCTTTGCTTTTGGGACAGAAAATCCCTCATGCAGTGTGGTCCAGGTTATACTGGATGTCTCATGCAGGGCAGTATCTTATTCCGTGCATGACTTACTCATGTTGCAAAAGCAGGGTGAGTAATGGGTGCTGGAATTTAGCTCTATACTGCATTTTGCATCTGGGGTTTCTGTAATAGGTTCATGAAGTTCACAGACTACCACTAGTAATTTTTCTATTTTTCGACCTCCTTTTTTTTTGCTCTTTTTCCATTTCTCCAGAGATTTTCTGTGGTCCTGGAGGACTTTACAACTTTGCAAAATGATACGGAATTATATCAGAATGCTCCAAGCACTGTATAAACACAGAGTGTATTTGTGATGCAATAAGAGAAAGATCAGAGTTTAACTGAGGATGTTCCCTTAGGGTTTTAGGACTGTGGGTCAGCATTGCATCTTTACCAGCAACAAGGTCTGCAGCAGCTGCAGGTCTTAGGGATGCACCATGTGTCTGCAGAGGAGAAGTAGTGCTGGACTATTCACATTGCAATTGGGATGCTTTAGATGGTACTTGGCAACATCACCCCTGGGACCACCAGGAGAAAAACTGCTTTCCATGTACCAGTGATGCTCTCAAGTACATGCTGTCGGACTCCAAGTAAAAGGGTAAATTTGAAGTTAACAAGAAGCTCTCCAATGCACTGAATTGCTGATGTAGTGCTCACAGTGAGAAATAGTTCTGGTCCAGATATAACTTTTGGGAGTACAGGCAGGTCAGACAAAGAGGGTCTCAGAGGGAGATGCAAAACAAACAAACAAAAGTGTCCACAATCACAAACATGTCATTATCTGATCCGGAAATGGAACAGAGAGGTTGTCTGTAGTTGCACTTTGTTCAAACTTCATTTGGGCTTGTGCCATAACTTACTGTCAGTCCACAGAGTTCATGTCAGACTCCAGGCTGTGGGTTTTCTTGCTGATGGTTCTGCAGCCTCCCAGGGTTCCTGGGGCCTGGGGAAAGCTAGTGTACAAAGGTGTGTTTGTTCAGGGATCTCTTCAGTGCAAAGAAGTGGTGACAGAAATTGCTGTTAATTGTTACTATATGGGTAAAGATCAGGGGTTGCTGTGCAAGCAAGTCTCCTCTGCTCTGTTCCAGTTCAAAGTCAAGCCATCTAGATAAAACTACGGAAAAGGGTTAATACAGCTAGTGTTTGGTCTCAAAAGAAGAGAGGGAGAGACAAGGAGGAAGGTAAGCATCCAAATCTGTACACAGGAATGATAAGTAAGTCTGTTGGGTCAAGCCCCGAGTTCAGACCCAGAGGGCACATGCAGTATAGATGTGCTGAGTCCAGGCTTGTGTCCTACTAACCAGATCACAGTCAGTCGTGAAAAAAGGTCTGATGCTTTCCAGGATAAGTTAGCCATTTAGTTTGTCTTTCTAACTAGTAAAAAAAAATCAAACAAAGCTCTTCCAGAAATTCCCTTTGTATTTAAATTGTCTAATTTCTATATGTTCAAGTCCATATGTGGATGTCAATTGTAGGACCTTGGGGATATATGTAGAGTTCAGTTAAATTCTGACACCGGAGCAACTGCATTATTTTCCTATTCATTTTCCTAATCCGTAAACAGGCTTTTATGCAAGACTCTTGGCACTGAAAGTCTGTTTGAAATTGAGTTGTGGAAGTGAAAGAGTTCATAACCCTTCTCTTGCAGCAGCTGTCAGTGCCATCTGAATACTGAGTGCTTGCCTTAGGGAGGAGTGGTGAGGTCTCCCTTAGTGACTCGGGCAGCATCCTAGGAGAGAGCAGCATTGCTGCCAGATACACCACAAAGGACACAGATAGTGCATACAACACCTGCCTCTTGCCTCTGCCAGGAAGAATTAATGAGACACTTTATTATCCAAACACTTTCTGAGGCTGTGCTTCAAACTCTAACCTGAGAATGGATTCAGCAGGATATATTTATTAGTGCTTTGCAGCTCACTAAGTTCCACTTTTGACAGCAATAAAAGAGTTTTCCATTGCAAACCTTTACTTTCTTGTTTATTTCATATGCATTAATCCCTGTGGCTGGCATAATATGCTAACAGTTATTTAAAGAATGGCCTGGTAAATACTTTAGTTCATGTATGGATTATAAAATATAATATCTTATAATATATTGTCTGATCACTCACTTCATGTTAAGATTTCATTAATATGCTTTTCCTAAATAACAAACAGCTCCTGCAGAGCCTGCTAGCCATGTGAGGACCATGTGGTATAAGCAGTTATAAATACACCAGTAAAAAACATTCCAGAGAATTATAAATCACTATAATGTTCAACTCCAGTGGGTTGGTGAATTGTATCTTTATTAAGTTATTAACCACTTATCAAAATTATTTGTCTTGTACTTAGACTTAATTTTATGCTCAGTGTAAATTTTATATAAAGCCTGACTTTTTTTTTTTTTTCCAGATGTATTTATTTCTGAGTCAAAACTCAGTCTCTTTTGCTAAAAGGAGGAAAATCAAAGAGGCATGATAATCAGCCTAAACTCATCCAAAGCACTTTAAAAATAGCCAGCCCACCTACCGCATTGAGAGATTATATAGTGCAGTGTACAGAAGCACAGTGTGGAGTAGCTAAGGAACCATGCAATACGTAAGCTTTTCAAAATGTACTTGAGGCAGTGGCTCTCCAACCAGTACCAGATTTCCTCCTACTAGGGCATCTGCCTCTCAGACCCCCACTCCCTTACAGCTTGGTGCCCAGGATGTTTAAGTCTGCTTTCCACAAGAAATGGCCCTGCATGGATTTTTGTTTCCAAATCAGTGGCTTATAGTGGAGAGAACTGTGGCAGAAGGTGGTCGGGAAGAGTGAGATGGTGTTGTTGTTCAGTCACTGGTGCGGTGGGTGGTGGTGCACCAGAATTGTCACTTGGGCTGTTACACAGATGGCCTATGTAAACTTGAGTAAAATTCTAGCAGATAGGTCTCCAAAGGGCTGTAGGCACACAACTGCCCTGTGTGGGCCTTACTAGGCTCCTCAAAACCATGCCTAGCTGTCATCTCACTTTGTAAGTGTCTCGGTCCTGCACCAGGAGAACTGCCTGCAGGTTCTGGTAGGGGTCTTGGCTAAGACCTTTCCTGGACAGTCTTTTCAACAGAGCCCTGTACAAAACTGTTGGACTGTTTGAGCTTCTGCTTGTACTGGGCTACTATTTCTTGATGGATCCTATAATTCTCATGGTAACATCTAAATACATCATGTATACATACAGTAATTAAATTGAAATGGTCTAATTTAGAGAGACCATTTTTATCTTTTTTCCTACTCTTCCCTCCATGAAGCTTGCTCTCTCTTGTTATAAACCCCTGCTTGTCTCTTCTTCTAGCTAGCTTTTATCAGTACCTTTACTTGGTACACATAGTTGGCCAGTTTACCTAATTTCTCAATAAACAGTCTATTGGTGAAAGAGCTTTTGGCACGTGAACAGCATGCATTGCAAAAGATGCTGTAGGAGGAAGATGCTGGATGTGTGTGTCTTACCACACTACAGCTTAAGTCAGGTGGTCACATTGCTGTATCTAAGGGGAATTTTGCACCAAAATAAATTTTGAAGTTGACTAAAACAAAGGGTATTTTCCCATGATAGACCAAACAAGTACTGTGCAGGGAAATGAGGAAATCCAGTCTCATGGTTTTTAGCATCTCCGATTTTGAAAGGGTTAACTACCTGCCAGTAACTGCATCTTACTAATGTAATGCATATTGGCATTTCCTTTGCATATCTCTATTACAGAATTTGATGAAACAGCTTTTGTTTGTTCACACTTGTCTCTCTTAAAATTCGTATATCATCAGTAAATGTTATTTTTTTTTTCTGCAACAGCTTGCACTTTCTTCTCTATGCAGACAGAAGTCATCCTATTGCTTTAGATTATAAATTTCAGCTTGATGAAAAAAGTAAATATGTAGACTACTACTGCTCCTGACAACAAGGATTGTAACCAGTTTACATGCTGAGATTTGTTAATTTATCTGTCTGTAGAAGTTGGCCACTACAGGAATGGAGGGATTTGCATGAACCAACAACATGATATTAGGCCCTTAATACAATTTTAAATGTGTTTTGTGGAGGTAGGAAAAAGCAATTGATGGTGCGAGTCCAAGTTAACACATGGAGTGGCCTTCATTGTTTCCAAAGGGAAGGAAATTCTCTACTTCTTTACAGAGTTTTGAAGAATTTTGGTTCCCTTTGGTAGCAAATATGTTCACAGGATGAGGGTTGTCTAGACAATGCACTTCAGATTATTTTAAGCATTTTATTTAGCTGAGAGGTGGAGTTCCCTAAATGGTTGATGGGATTTGAAAAGACTTCAACATGCACAAGGAGAGAGGAACCTGGTATAGCTCTTTTGGTCCTGAGCTGTCAAACATAAAAATATGGATAAGTGTATCCCACTGACTGTAGGGGAATTTCAAATTAATCTCTTTCAGAAGTTTTTTCAGAGTTGGGATTTTAATCAGTTTTTGTGTAAGTCTACAGTGTAAAATATGTGCTCATACAGTGAGCTTCCTCAAGTCAATGCAGACAATCAGATATATTTGATTAATATTATAACTTGAAGTATAGTCAAGATTTTTGTAGTAACAGAATACAACAAAACTCGAAATTTAGAGAAAAGGTAATAATTAGTCCTGTTGTGGTACTGGGAAATAGCCACTGCGTTTTTTTTTTTTGTACCAGCATTTGTTTCCTGCTAACCAAATCATGTTTAGGAGCAACCCGTTGTATTTTTTTCCAGGATGCCTTTTAAGGGTGGCAGAGAGAAAGCCTTGCAGGGAGGTTGTTATGCAATTATTACTGTATATCTTCCTGTTTGTAAGCCTTAATTCCACTCTGTTTTTTTTTGTGATTTCTTTAAATCTTTGAAAATATGTCATACTCTCACTGAATGTGTTTTTCCTCCTAAACACAAGCTCTAAATACATACACAGATAATATTATGTGATTCTTTGAGTCATCTGCTTGCAGTTCTCATGTGTTTTATCCTAGGCAACTTCAGAAAATTATTATCAAACCACCTAAGCTCAGACATACAAGCTCCTTGACTGGTCTTTGCTATGGAAATTGCAAGTTTTGACATGTAAGTGTATATGTAAAAGAGAAATCCCAGCGGTAACAGACAAGTAGAATTTTGCAGGGTTGTTATACACACAGTGACATCTGGTTTTTATTGCAGTTAATGATTCCTAATATTATGTGCCATTTTGTGTTATGTAACCTTTTATTATTAATCTGCATCTCCTATTACAAACCAGTTTTCAATGCTTTTTCCCCATAAATCTTATCTTTAGATAGTATGTAGGTATATATATTCACTCACTAAAATAAAACTAAAGCTGTTCTTCTATATTAAGAATTTTTTAAGTACTTTGAGATGGATTCTGTGTTCTCCATGAAGTAACTGTTGTCCTAATCATTACCAGGAATTGAACCTGGAACTACCAGAGCTAGAGGATAGCTTCACAATTTGAGCTTAAAAAGGCTAAATCTCCTGGCTAGCAGTTGTAGGACAGTCATGCCTTTTGTGGCTCTGGCACAAGTTACTAGTTGGAGAGGGAATTATGCTTGTGCAACTCAAAATTGCCAGTGAAATCCAAGGGAATTTTGGAGGTTTGCAGGGAATGCAAAATTGGGCTCTTCCAGGAGCTTCCCAGTAAGCATGAAACAACCTGACTTTTTTTTTTTTGTGTGTGTGTGTGTGTGTGTGTGTGATGGGTAGTGAGAAATCCTAACGTCTGACATCGTTCTGGCTAAGTGCATTCTTCAGTTTTCCATTAGTGGTGGTGGAGTCCATCAGTGAATCCTTTCAGGAGTAACCAGCTGGCATTTTCTAAACCCTTGTCTGTGTATCATGTAAAGCTCAGTGTTACCACTCTAAAGAAAGACCTTGAAAAGTTAAATGCCATTGGAATTTAGTAATGTAGGCCACAGTGTAAACTGTGGTTAAGTTGAGCTGAGGCCTGCTTTAGAGAAAGAACCTGTAATTGATTAAACCCTGCCTCTAGCTAGATAAAAATGAGTTTGAAGTACATTAATATAAGAACAGTTAAAAGCTTCCTTGTTGATGTCAGTTTTCAAAATGAAACTTGTCAAGAGTTTGGCTGAAAGAGCTCAAAGGCAGATCTGATTCTAAACTGAGAAAAACAAACCCAAAGGAGCAAACAGCAGTATGGACCTTCTCATGTTTGGCTGATTTAAATGAATTTTCTTAGTGAAGGCTGTGACTGTATAGCCTTCATTTTTATGTATCAAGCCAGTTTTCTCCAGACTACAGTCCTTCATGACTTGTGTCTCATAGCTTTGTCTAGCACAGAAATTTCCTCTCTACTGCTTGGCCTATCTTCTCATGGCCTTCATGAATCTTCTCTGACATCTACTGTGTGTAATTATTATGAGAGCATAAACCAAGGGCAAAATGCAAAAGATATCTTGGATTCAGTAAGAAGCTGTCTGAGAGAGAATTGAAATGGAGACAGCACAGCCTAACAGCTAGAATGATGTCAGGATTTTTGCTGGAATCTGCTTCCCTCTGTAACTTTGGATGGCACGTCACCTCTTTGTACCACACAAAATTTGGCCTACTGCAGGCACAGCCAGAGTTGCATGGCAAGGTGGTACAACTTTCTGTTAATGATTTGGACATAAATTCTGTAGTCTCGATGAGTGAAAAGTGAGACTCAGAGACCATCTCTCAACAAATGCTACCAAGGTGTTTATCAAAAAACAAGGTTGATTTTACTTAGTGTCACACTGTAGTCATTTTAGAACATATTTGGGCTTTGACACCCTTTCTTAATATTTTTTTCCCATATCATTTTGTATATACAACTAGGTCACGTTAGTGACCACAGGCATGAGTCTCCATTCCATTGCACTTGTTCTATGCCAGAGTAACCCCACTGGTTTTCACAGAATAAAAGACTGATGAAATGTGGTGAAAAGTTGATCCCATACATATTCCAATCTCTGAGTGACTTAATATCTAGTGCTAAAACATTTTCAGCCTTTAAAAACAACACTTCTATCAGTTATGTTACACATTTAAAGTTTGTTGTCTCACGACTTGCCAGAGCTGCAACAAATGCTGGGAAGTGAGCATGTCCTTAATCATGGCAAATCATGGGATATTTGATCCTGAAGTTTGACAGTCCTGTAGGAGGGTCAGCTTGTGCTCTTGTATATTTACCTCAGTGCTGAAATAAATACCTTTTCTCCCCTGTCTATATTTTAGGGTAAAATAATAGAATAATTTCCATAGATGCAAGCTATTTGTTCCTTTTAAATGGTAGCAGTTTGAAATCTGTGTCAGACTTGCAATGTTACTGACTAAGAGATAAGTTAATGGAGACCTTGAGAAAGTATACAAGGCAGATGTTTGATGCAGGATCTTTCATGGGTCTGTAGGTTGTTCCATGGCTACAGAAGTAAAACTTAAGTCTGTTGTTGTTTCAGCAGTGTACATATTGTAAATATATATGTTTCTATTATTACATACATACATATGTACATAGTCCCTCTAACTACTAACTAACCTACTGCTCTGTTTGCAATATGAGGGAAGCACTGTGGTATTTTTACATTTCTGAAGGTAATGAGCCTGTTCTTGTTAAAATTAGTTGCCAAGCTCCAGTAGATAGCACTAGGAGCAGTCTCATTATTCTGGAGGATCATAAGCTAATACTCCTGACAACTAAATTGGAAACTGAGACAGACTACTCTGAAAGGACAAATCATTGAGGAGGTACGGGTGTGTAAAAGGGATGTAGGGGTCTGTTGCATTTAATACTTTATTACACCACAGATTTCCTCCATGACTTTTAGACTAGTTAATACAGTTCCCTTCTGAATCTGTAAACTAGGCATAGCAGCACATCATTACATTAAAAGGAGTGATATGCTCAGATAGTGATCAGTGGCACATTTTGTGGTTGGGAGAGATTTCTCGTAAGACTCAGGCATAAGCTGGGTCTGAAACAGTTGGGTGAATAGTAATAGTAGTTAATTAATTATTAGTTAATTAGTTCAGTTAATTAGTAACTGGTAGAGTAATAGCTGTTGCTCCTGCTTGTTGTGTAAGAGTTGTGACCCTTGGTCTCATGTGGTGCTCCTAACGGCACTGCAGTAGAGCAGCAAAGTAATGGTGCTGCAAGTCAATTATTGCCTCTTTTATATTAAATTGCTGCAGATTAATGAGGTACTGTGTGTCAGGTCCCTTCCAACTTGAGATATTCTATGATTCTATAGGTTAAATGTAGTAAGTGTGTATACATTTAGGCTGTGGCATATTTAAGGCAATGAAACTTGGTTTAGCCTGTAACAAAAATGATTATGTTAAACCACATTGTCTTGTGCTAGTTAAGAGCTGAGGATGTACAAAGACTGCTTGGTTCAATTGACATGTGGTAGCTTGTTAAGCCTTGGTAATTTGATCTGAGTTCTTATAAAGGCTTAGATAAGAAATTGTGGTTGTTCCTTCTGGTATCAACATTTCTGATTACATGAAAACAAGTCTGGCAACATAAAGGTCTCTAGAAGATTTATACTGGTTAACAGTATTCCTCCCCCCTTTTCTCCCTTCCACTTTATACCACTTTAAACTGGCTGAATAACAGAATTTCCTGTTCATGGGAAATCCTGTTTTCTTTTTTTTTTTTTTTTGGGGGGGGGTTGTGGAGTGGGGAATGGTCCAAATTGATCTGGGAAAGAAAAATAAATTTTTCTGCTAACCAGAAATTTTGATATAATTTCCTTTTGGCAACAATAAACATTTTATTTCTGAAATAAATGTGCTCCCTGGTTCCTACAGCTTCTCAGTGAAAATGGCATTTGACAGGTGACTGACTATCAGCTCTGTAGAGCAGTTGTGGGGCTATATGGGATCAGTGGAACTTTGGCAGCCCTGCTCTGTGGGCTGCCTGGGAAGTCCATTGCTGGGCTTCCAAGCTCTCAGTTGGCATTTACTGGTGATTGGTGATTGGAAAGTCTGGCAATGCTGGAAATTATTGGGATTTCCATGTTCTCTGTACCCTTAGTGGGAAGTCACTCCTTTTAAGGTCAAGGTTTCCAGGACATCCAGCTTAGTGGTTGAAACCATGGAAGCTTGATGTTTTCCCACTTTGGGACACTCCATTGAGCAGATCTGCCTTCTGATTTCTCAGTAAACTCACCTTTATTTCAAGGGAGCCATTTCACACCTTGTTCTCTAGCATCAGGGTGGCATTCTGTACTGTAGGATGCAGAAAGAAGGACCTCCTGTCTGAATATTTCAGCTGTCTCCTCTCGCTGGAGATGTACCTACCTTGCTTTCAGCTAGCTCACTGGGGTATGGGTAGCAATCCAACTGTGGAAGTGTGGAATTTAGTGTGGGCTAATTGCTGTATGCAGTTTACCCATCTTCTTTGGGTGCGTCCTGCATGGCTGCTAGACCACAATGGAAACTACCCACGCAGCTTCAAACAGCTAATGAAGTGGCCTCGCACCCACCACACCCAACGTCTGGAAGATTCTGGCCCATCTTGCAGAGTAACACTATGCAGAGTTACAGCATCTGGCTTTGGCAAGGCTGCAGGCACAGTCTTTGAAACAAAAACAAAACCATGCATCCTCACCACTGTTTCTTCCCTTATTTACATGACTAAATGCTGCAATGCACACATGTGGGTAAGAGCAGGAAGAATGCACCCCAGAAGTGATTGTAAAGGAACTGTAGTGGCTCAGCACCCTGCAGGATCTGCTGCTTGAGCTGCTCCACAGCTTTTTCTAGCCACAGCAAGGATTTCACACATCTTAAGCAGAGTTGGCACTTGCAGTGTGAAAGCTACCTAAGAGGTGTCAGATTTGGCCTTCAAAATGGAAGGATTTTTATCAGACATTTTTACAGGCAGATTGCAAGTTCACCTATCCTTAAACCCTGAATATCCATACATTTCACCAGAGATGCAACTCCTTTCCTTGTCTCCTTCATATGTGAGTGATATGGATCTCCTGTGATTGACATGCAGGCACAGAAAAAAAATGGATTTATTGCCATCTTGCTTGTGTTCCTACAAGTATACTTCTCATAATGAGGAACTGAGCATCTTCAACTCCTTTTATTGCCCCCATGACTTGCAGTTCACACATCTTGGTCTATGGATGTCTAGAGATGGCAGGAGATACAGCAAATATTTTAGATGAAAGATGATAGAACAAAGCCAGAATTGTTTTCAGTCTGTCTTGGCATACTGGGTTGTGTCTCCATTTCAAACACTTGCAGAAGGGCTTATTCTGGGAGTGTTAACGCTGAGTTTATCTGATCTTTCATGGTTTAAGTGATTTCTGCATGAATGCATTGTGTTCTCCTTGTGCAAGTACCTGTGCCTGTGAACAGATTTGAGCCCCTAAAGGCTGTATTGGCTCATCAGTTTGTCTTTGAAGATGTCTGCCAACCTTAGACTTCAATGGAATCTTGCATAAGACCACATGTGCAAGAAAATCATCCATGCAACATTTAAAACCCATTGTTTCTTCCATTAGTTAAGAGGAAACACAGTTAGACTAGTTTCTTACCGAATGTGTTTTTTATGGCCTTTCTCACAGCTTTGATGATCTTGTGGGAGCATGTAATCATAAATTATTAAAAGAAAATCCAAGCTACTCAAAGCTAAACACATCATCTTAGGGGTAAAAATGTATGTGAATGGATGAGTAGGATTAAATTGCTGCAAGATGTCATAACCTTCTGTTGTAATTGCATATAGGGAACCTGATAATCTTAATTGTCTCTGTCATAACGGAGCAGAAAAATATTTTTATGCATACATTATATTACAAAATGAAACATGGCGCTCTTAGCACAAAGTGGAGCAAGAAAGTGTGTAAACACTTATGTACATACTCATGTATACACACATACATTCTTTTGGTACATGCATATTTCCTTCCAGATGCAGTTAGAGTCCCGGCTGCTGTGAGGGTTTGGCAGCTTTCTTGTGCAATGTGGGTGTTTATCATTCTACTGTGATTGTTCATGTTGTGATGAGCTTCCTCTTGGGTGCAATTTTCAGGCACATGTTCCTGTCAACCAAGGTCAATGCTGAGCCACAGAAGCAGTGCACAGGTGGTATGTCAGAGTTAGCCTCTTTCTTTTGGCTGCAGGCAGTGGCACTTCTTAATTTAACTTATGATTAAACCATTGCCCTGATACAATACCAAAAATATTAGAGTCTTTCTGCCTGGATTTCAGAGAAATGATTCTTTAAATAAACAAGGGAAAAAATGAGTGAATGCATAAAAATAGACTCTCAGGACCTGACCAAAAGCCTGTTGAAGTAGATTGAAAGACTCCTTGGATTTCAGCAGGCTCTACTTCAAGCCCTTAATACATGCTCCGGTGTCTATAATCCCAGGTGGGAGTAGCTCTTCATTAGGCGAGAGGTGGATTCTTCCTTTACTCTCACAAGGTATAGTGCTGGTGGTAGTAGAGAAAGCTCAGGGCGATGGCAGAGTTCATGGCAAAGAACGATTTTTCTGCTTGGGCGGCAACTGTGTTCTAAAAAAAAAAGCCCTAAGGGGAGAGATGCATCAGGGTCATTACAACTGGCATTTGGCAGTTAATAACATGTATTCTTGAAAGAAACTGTTAACACCATTTAGCTGTTTCTTGCCAAACAGTAAGGGCAAGCTGACTATGTTTTGGAGACAAAATTGGACTGCAAACTTTAGAAAACCTCTCTAGGTTGGTCAGCTGATCAAAAAATATGGGGAACTGAGCATCATTAACCCTCTTACCTGCAGAAATCCATGCTTATCCACTCTCAAACACATACTAGTGTTTCTGTCAAATTTCAGATATATTGTAGGAATTATGGAAAGTTACACCAGATTTTTTACCTGTTCTTGAATGACAATAATAATAACCTGTGATGAGGTATTATTTTAAGATCACAGATGTTGATATTAATTGACTTGGAAGAAATTTATTCATCTATTTAGACTGTATAATGGTTTTGATTCCACTAGGAGTGGATAAAAGCCAGATTTCAGCCTTGTTGGTCAGACTTTTCTTGTTGGAGCAGCACCTCCTGTCCAGAGTAAAGGAGGAATTGCGTATTCTTCCCAATACCTTGATTTTTTCTCTTTGTCCTGTTTAGCCTGGAACAAACAAGCCAGAACTTGCCTCTCACTGTGTCTTGTCAACATCCATGACCTGTGAGAAATTCAAGGCCTGAGAAGGGACACTAGTCCCCAGGGTCTATCACAACTCAGGATTCACTGTGACTCCGTTTGGTAGTACTGCTGCTGTGCCATGGCTGCATCAGCCCTTTTAGAAGGGCTAGTAGTAAAGTAATAGTAGCCTAGAGTACAAAATCAGCAATAAAACCTGAAAAAGCGACAAACTCTGTATGTGGTGGCAGAAGTAATTATAATGTTCCACTGAAGCTGGACAGAGAAGGATATATAAAAGGCAGTCTGGAATCTAACTCACTGTGTTTTCCCATTGCTGCCTTGGTTCACTTGGGCAGTTTACTGTGATTCTGTATCACTAGGTTACGTAAACTAAATATTGCTTAAATGCTTGACTTCAGCAAGTTTAGTACAATCCAGTCCAGCCAATACAGTAAGCAACCTCCCTAGAAGTTTATAGAACAGTTTTCTTATTACTCCGAGACACTTGTTTTGTTGAGACTAAGTTGGTACTTTTTAATGTGCTTTTGAATTTATTTGGAGCATTTGACTGTGCCAAGCCCTGCAACTCTGGAGGAAATCTAATTCAGTAACTGTGCAGTATAGAATTTCTTGTATGTACTGTGAATGTTGGCACAGATGGAAACCGGATTAGGTGAACCGTGCTGATCTCTCAGAGTATTTCTTATATTTATTTCTTGCACACATAAAGAAAAATATCCTGAACTCATTTACTTGATGTCATTCTGGAATAAATCCACTTTAGTCAATGATGTTAAACTACTAAGCCATGCAACTGCTATGGCTCCATTTTATTACCTGCTTCATGCAAACCATGAATAATGCAGAGAGAACTAGCTACGTGATTTTAGTTTCGGATGCAGGATGTGTGATGCAATCCACTACAGGGTTTATGCACATATGCACTGAGCATATTTTTGAGCTACTGTACTTTGAAATCTGTGCCAGACATCTATGCAGCCAGACAGTAAACAAAGAAAATGATACCTTAGGCCAGGAACTTCAACAGCACAGAGGGCTTACCTCAGAAACGGGAAGTGTAGCGTGTGTTAAGTCACAAAAGGTTAGTAGGCCAACCAAGAGAAGTGCTGTGCCTGTGAACTACACATATGGGATCTGAAGTCAGAGGGAGTTTTGCCACTGATTTGAAAAGGGGTAGGACTGCCCCAAGTGTTTCTACAGCAGTTTCATTCCATTGACATCAGGGGAATTGCTTCAGATTTGGTCAAGGATGCAAAAGGTGAATTCAGTCTGCTGTCAAATGAAGTTGTGAAATTTTGTATTTATTGCTTCATTCAAAAAACATTTTTCTCCAACTATCAAATCCTTCATGAACATTTTGCCTTAATCTTTGTAAAACTGCTCTTAAACTAAACCCACGTTCTGATACCATTGAACACAGTTTCCACTGCATGATAAAGTATTGTAATTGCAATGAATATTAACTGCCAACTCTTCCAGATCCCAAAATGGGACTTTAAATTACGAAGTTTTGATATGTGGCTTATATGTTCCTGGAAATTCTGTGAAATAAATCAAAAGACTGAAGAAAACACTGTTTGTTGGTAGGGTTTTTTGTTTGTTAGTTTTTGTTGTTTTGTTTTTTTTTTTTTTTCCCAAAGCCAAATGTAAAGTTAAAAGCTAAGCTTCAAACAATCTGGTCTGTCTGCACAATTTGTTGTAGACTTCAAGAAGGCTTGAAGAACTATTTCACTTTCCTCAGTTGCAAGTGAATATAGCAATGAAGAAAAAAAAAAAAGATTGTGGAAATGGGAAATCAAGCATAAAATATATCATAGAAAACAAGGCTGCTGAAGTATGAGAATACTTCTGCTGATTTTGTGGGGTTTTTTGTATAGAGATTTTATATCTAGTTAGTTTTCAGGTGATTAATTTATTTTTGATCCACTTGTAATAATGATTATGATGAAACTAGTAGAGTAATGTAGTAGCTACCTAATGATACTGTCTTCAGAACCATCAAAATCAAGTTGTGATGCCTGATGGGAAATGTAGTCTCAGATCTTTTCACCCCATCATAATGAAAAACATAGTGTCAAAAGTTGTTTTCCTTATGTGCCAAACAGTATGATGGAGAAATTTGGAGAGTGCTTAGAGCTCTTTGCTTCTTTCTTTGGAATATCTGTACACTGGCTCTACTGAAGCAGGAAAACTAATGTTCATAAGGAGGTAGAAGAGAGAATAGGTAGCCAAAGACGCTGAATTGCAGAGCAGTCAGGTAGGAGGAAAACTATGAAATGGGATTTCTCCCAGTGGAGGATGTCCATAGTCCAGTGCCCAGAGGGTTCAGTCTCTGAATATCATCCATTATCTGAGGAGACTGACAGGAAGACTCATTATGGGTTTGTGCCACTGATGAGCTGTGTGGGAAAACAAAAAGCATTACCAAGAATTGGTGCTTGGATTTCAATTGCAGTTTTTTTAGAAAGAAAACTCAGACCTATAACTGACTGATTTAAAGATATTAGTCATACTGATATTGTTCTATCTTCTTCTCTTTTCTCCCTGTATAATATCATTACCTGAAAAGTAAAGAAAATAATAATCATGGTTCTATGTACCTGCTTCACTGGATGAGAGTGTGCTGTAGCTGAAAGACTGGTGCAGTACTATGCCCAGAGAAACCACCTCTACAATCTAATCTTGAACTGCCCACTCTAATAAAGAAAAGGAAAAGGATTTTTGCTTTACAGTGGTCCCCCCATATGAAAGGAATTTTCTGAACAGAGTTTTATGTTTGAGATACTGCATTTTCTTCAGGTTTCATCCAAGGAGTCACACACCTTCATCAGTAAATAGCTGGATGAGACCTATTAAATCCAAGAATTGGGTTTTGTCAAAAATATAGAAGATCATAATGTGTTCAGGACTAGAGAGGTGGCTAACCTTCCCAAGATTTTGTCAGCTGCATGGGGACAACTGACCCTGATTATGTGAAGAAGAGACTTTTGCTTCAAGGGTTGGATTTGCTCCCTCCCCTGCAAGGTAATTGTCAAAATTCTTTTGCCAGATTGAGAGCAGAGTTCATCCTGAATCTGCAGCTTCCCTGCATTTTATATACATTGGGTTATATGGTGTTCATATGTGTGGGTTGTACAAGAATTAAAAAGGTTCTTTAAGTGAAGTGCAAATAACAGAAAATGAAGTGCTCATTGACTCTTTACAGGAGGCCTATTTTTTTTTTAAAAAAACCCCCCCCCCCCCCATTTTAACTAACATGGGTTCAAGTTTGTTTTAGCTGCTTTTGTTATAATGATTCTGGCTTTTTTAAAATCCTTGCCCTTTGCCTTTGTGATCTCTGTTTTCCTTCCATCTGTAGCTTCCTTTCCCCTGTTTCTCTCAAGCAGATTCCTTCCATCCACTATAAGAATGGGTACTCAAATCAATTGTTGATTGAAATCCTGGCTCCCTGGGTGTTTCCCTCTGCTGCCTTTAGTAGTGTCAAGATTCAAGATACATTTGTTTTTCTTTCTTGCCATTACACAAATACTGCTCCCCAGTAGGACTTTGAAGTTCGTATTGTATTCATTAATAAGATTTTAAATCTTTTCAAGACAGTCCCTCTTAGCCCTTCTCCGCCAGCAGGATGTGTAGCCCATTGCATATGAATTGGTTCCGGGAGTGGAGCCAGGGAGCATGGGAGTGGGGCTGGGCCAGGAAGCGGGAATAGCTGCTTCCCGAAGCATAGGAGAAGGGACTTCTGGGTCCTAGCTTGTGAGGTTTGAGGAGGGAAGAAGTGAGGCCATCTGCGCTGAGGATGAATGGATCAGCTTCTCAAAGAGCTGCCAGCAGTGATAGGGAGTGGGGTCTGCTAGGACCCTAGGAGGTTCACAATTTGTGAACCAGCTGTCATTTCAAAAGTTAGTTTCACCAAACCAGGACGAACTGTCTCCACCACAGTTTTGGCTACCCACAACCTCTGTTGGCTTAGTCCCGTATTTCTCATGCCAATGCATTGCCTAATGATGTCAGCGGGTGTTTTGGGTTTGCAAGGAATGCGGGAATGGGATCTCTGAAAAACAGAATCTTTATGTAGAAATGTCCTAAAACAGAAAGATGTTTTGCAGAAACTTTCATTAAACATTTTAGCAAGAAAACTGAGCTTCTTCCAGTCCCTTGGCTATTGCTTTTATGAATTATCCTTGCAGGTAGCTCGCATTCTTCCAGACTGTCTTCAGATGCTTTTGTGAAATGCTTCTGAGGGGAAATAACTCAGGAGAATCTTATTGACCAAGATAACATTCACCAATTGCCTGGATACCATTGAAGTTTGTGAGACTTCAGAAGCTTAAGTACTTTTTTGAATTATGCCTTGTCAGATCAGCATAGCTATTCCAGTGGATCTTTTGCGGAGAAGATAATCTCTCTCAAGTGTTAATATTTTAGCTTTACTTGATTTTTGTCCTAGAATTCAACAATATGCTATATTGTGTCTATGCAGGCCTTTGCTAGCCTTGATGCTTTCATCAGTGGAGTGGAGTAGTCACCACACTTACTTCTTCCAAGGGTATTTCCCGCTGTAGCCAGTAGTACTGCTGCCTTTAACATATTTTCTCGGTCTTATAAATTTTTCCAGAGTATTCTTCTTTCCTTTTTGTTGTTGTTGTTGTTGTTGTTGTTGTTTTTGCTCCATGAAATGTAAGGTCTGAGACAGAAGTTAGATTCTTTGTAGTAGGTGTGTCACACATAGTGTGAAGCAATGCTTTTGTCAATGGGTCTATAATGGGCAATTTGGTGGGGCTTACAATCCACAAGTGCTTTCCATGCCTCTGTGCAAAGAATGGATTATAGTTTGATCCAGACAGTATGTATTCCCTTTTCTAATGTGATGCTCTTAAGTATTCAGGGATTCCTTACTTATTAAATGTCTGATGGGCTCAATAAATTCACCAGGTTCATCAGTTCTAAACATCCCCAGGTAGCTTCAGGATGAAAGCTTCTGAAACCTATCAGCTTGTTAAATGTTAGTTTTTGTATTCAAGATGTGCTGGACACCAGAGTTCCTGCTGGAACAGTGTATTGAATCAATTTCCATGTAGCCTACAGCCACTGCTATGTATTGGCTTTTGCCAGATTGTGACAACCTCAGCTGTGTTGGGGTTTTCTTACCTCCTGACAGAGAAATGTCATTGTCCCTTCCCGACCTTGTCCTGTGGTCACACATTAGATTTTGAAAGGTCTTTTGAAATGACTTGGCTTCTCCCTTGGTACGATAATATTGCAGATTACTACTTCCTGGATTTTCCTGCTAGAACATAACAGTTTTTACAGTGGTAAAGTTTTAAATAGAGTTTGAAATACTTGGCATCAGGAGAGAGGTTTTTGCGTGCAGTATATTAGTCAGTGTGACTTGTTAAACCCCTAAAAAGAGTGGCTTGTGCAAGAACCTGCATATTCCCTAGTAAATCATAGAAGTGTAGGGAGGGCACTCAGGTGACCAGTCCTTCTCTCTGTTTTGCGGACTATTTTTGACAGTGATTTGTCTAACCTTTCCATAATGGACTCCAGTGATGAGGATTCCATGACCATCCTCAGTGACCTGTTCCAGTGTATGGCTGTTTTTATTAGTTATTTTGTCCTAATAGCTAACAAGTCTTCTTTTGCCACATGGTAAGCAGAACTATTCTAACCTTGTTGGATGTGAAGCACAGTTGATCACTGTCATATTTATAACAGCATCTTGCATATTTGAAGACTTATGTCTTCCCTGGGTCTCTTTTCTAGACTAAACAAACCCAAACCTTTCAGCTGTTCTTCCTAGATTGTATATTCCAACCTAGTGTGTGTGTTTTTTTGGGTTTTTTTTTTGTTACTTTTCTCTGGACTCTTCTGATTGTCTGCATAAATCTTGAAAAATATAATTCAAAACTGGACTGTATTTTTGATTTGAGGTATCACTAGTGCCAAGAGGCATAAAATGCCATATTTGCAAGAGAATCGTCCTACTGTCTCAGTTTGCACATTGTTGTAGCTAAGATCTTTCTGCAGTTCTGTAGCTAACTTACTTTCCTCTGCTTTGTAATTGTGCATTTAATTTTCCTGCTAAGGTGCAGAACTTGTCTTTTTCTTTCATCCTGCTGATTTCACAGTGAATGATTAATTGACAACTCTTTGAACCTGTCCTGTGAAGGTTGTTCTGCTCTCCCCAGCCAGATGCCCTGCAAATTTGAAGTGTACCTTAATGTTCCATCATTCTATTTCTAACTGGGCTTTAGTCAGTCTTGTTAAAACAGAGCAATAACAATACAGTTTTCATCGAAGAATCATATAGTAATGTGTTCTACAGAACTTTTTTCTACTAGTTTACTGATTAAAAGCATTGAAGGTGCATTGTGCAGCATGTGCCACCATCTTACCAAACTCAAGATCCTGTCTTTCGTTTCTCCCTGAACCTGTGGGCCATAAACATGGAACAGAATAGAATGATCTGACATGCTTTATTTTTCACCTCCATTGGGAAGGTTGACCAGAATACTACCTGTGTCCCTGGTTCCCCCAGCCCTTCCCCAGAGCCAGTAGTCACTTGTGGTTGGTCTGGTCTGAGTCACACCTGATAGTTTTATTAGTGCTCACAAACAGCATTGGGCAATGACTGGATCACTAGCTGAAACTTGGCAGTATGTCTGTAATATCATGGATTTGGGCTTCTGGCAGGCAGCTAACACCCTAGGATGCTGGGTTGACAATGGATGTCTCTGTTCATCTCAAAAAGAATTGTAACAGAAAAAAAATAATCTTGCCGTGATAGTGATCAACGAAGCAGACCAAAAAAAAAAAAGAAAACACGGCAATTTACCTAGAGTCTGGTCTATTCAGTGACAGGTTTCCCAACACTGAAGTGGTCTCTCTTTGCTTCCCAAATTATTTAAGAGCAATAAACATACTTGTCAGCTGACTTGTCCTCCAGCCGCTTTGAGAAAGTTTCTAAAGGGCTGCTTTATTTTCCCCCCTTCATTCCTGGCAAATGCACAAATATCTATCTGAAGTCACATTACTTAAATAGAAACTAATAGAAGAGCTGGTTGTACAAGTAGTTCAGGATCTGGTCACAAATATGCACTAAGCTGCTGGTCCTCCTGGGTTGAAATTCACCTTGGACAGAGACAAGAATTGCACCTTGTTAGCTTGAAAAAAAGGTAACTATCCTGCTTGTGTTTTAGTCAATCCAGCTACAGCGTGAAATGGGGAGGCAGAAGAGGGATCTCAAGAGCGTTGGCCTGAGAGCTCAGTGGCTATTTATAGCAAAAGAGAATAACTGTAAAACAAAATAAAAATATTTTGGTTTTATATTAAGTTATCCTAAAGTGAATCATGGTCTCTGAACCAATAAATAATAGAAAAGTGTTTAAAAAGAAACAAATATTAATGAAAACATGATTTTTTTTTGTCTCTTCTGGAAGCATGCTGTGCCAGTTGCAGTAGTAAACATGCCTCCTTTGAATCACTGGAAATGAAAAACAGCCATATGCTTGAGCTTAGGTGGTTCATATGGGTTTATAACTGTTTTGTATCTTTTGAGCATTCGGGAAGATCCAGCCCACAGATTTTTAAACTATGATTCTGGCTACAGAGTCACAACACATTCTTTTCTGTTTTTAATAAGTCTCTGTCTTTGTGCAACAAATCCTTCTAAAAAATTGTACCAGCAGTGCTAACCAATGGGTAACAGCTAGTGGCTGGGGGCAGAGGAATTGCTTTGGCTGGACAGAGACTGAGGGATTTGTACACCCAAATTTCTATTGTTTTTAATAGGAATTTGGCTTCAGAAATCTTAGCCCTCATATGTATTCAGTCTCTAACAACTGGAGGTCTCTAACCATGCATTCCTATCTTGCTGGATCAAATCCTCCCCTGGCCAGTGCACCAGCCAGGGGAAAGCAGGTACGTGGTTGTGCACATCCTCTGGTAAGACTCCTCACTTGTCAGGTGCACTTTGCTGCTTTTCTGATCGAGAGCACCTACTATCTGCAGGCTGGAGCTTACAGCTGAAGGAAGGAGGAACCCATATCCCACCAGGAGTGCAGAGGTTGCTTGTTAATCTTAAAAAGGTTTACTATGTTATAATGTGGATTAGTTTTTCTCATTCTTTCAGCGGCTTTTCAGAAGATTAGAAGGGACTTTATGAAAAACCAGGACACTTGTGCATTCTACCTTTATTCCATATGCTCTGGCATACTGTCATTCTGATTCTGACATGCAAATAACTGGAGGAAAGGGAGAAATAAATAAAAAAAAATATCCTTGAATAACAACAGAAATTGATTATCTCATATCAGTGCAGTTGGGAAACCTGAATGAAAACCCAGAAGCTTAAGTATGTAACAACAGGATGCTAATTTAATTTCTGAAGACCTATATGATTACTGAGAACTCTGTAATTTAGGATTATTTACAAGAGAGCTAAGTATTACTGCTACTTTATTGTACTCAGTTCATCAGTGACTTATAAGTAAAGAATGTAACTTGGTAAGGTGGTTGCTGGCAAAAGGGAGATTTTTACAATAATGTTTGCATTTTAACTACCGTTTCAAGTGACTAATTCATTCAGAAGAGGACTGTCAATACAGGGACAGCATTCGCTACTGCATATGCTGGCAAAAAAATTGCAAAGGAATAGATTCCTGAGCAGAACTCTAGTGGTGGTGGAGTTAACATATGTTCAGTGTAAGTTTGTTAATGTGGAGGATGTCGGAGAAATTAAAAGCTCTGAAACCTTGATCAAGGCATCAAGGCAACAGGACACATCATTTTGACACAGGAATTTTTATGGATTGCATGGGACTGGCTGTACTGCAGAATCAGTTCCAGGCCAAAATGTAATTCCATTCTATATCTTCCTTCGTGTTAGAAACCTGAGTAGTGGGTGGTTATTACACTGAACTATATTGCGTGCACTATTTAAGCACACTGAGTACAGTACATGATTACAACTCTATTTTTAAGTACACTTGTCTTTAATGTGTTTTTACTTAGGATGGTGCTGTAGGTTAATGTTGGACTCAACCCGTGTACACAGTGCACGTGGTTCTGGAGGGAAGTCATATTATCTGCCAGTGCTGAGTATAATGAAGAGGGGAAGTGCTCTTCAGACTATATGAAAAGAATGTATTGAACGGGCATGATATTTTTGCTTTCCTGCCCATTGCAGCTGCTGCTTTCATCCCAAGGAAACAAGTACTCAGTGCAGAGAAGGTGATAGCTGAAATTCTCCACCTGTTCCCATAGATATGCAGGTTTCTGTCAGCATAGCACCATTTTTTGTGCAGGCATTGAACCACTGGAGCTAATGGACTATATTAATAAGAGGAATTATGTTTAAATGCCTCTTTAGTGCTTAAGGATGTCTCTAGGTGTCACTGGCCTTCCCACCTGCCTCCTCTCCCCTGTGCCAATTCCTTCTGGACAAGTTTCTGCTGGTGAATTTCCCCCAGGACCCATCAGTCTGATTTTAAGTTTGTGTCACCTGCTTAAGTCCTGACCACATCAGTCTCTAGGTCTGTAGCCCGCAGCTTAAAACGGAGAGAAAGGTGTTCTCATCCCCTTTCTTTCCTGACTCACTTGTTACAGCAAAAAGTGTGTGTAGAGAATATGTACAATTTTGTGAGAAAAATACTTGGTTTGTGGTGTTGAATCAACCATTCATTAAGGTTCTTACCTTGCAGCCAGGAGATTTCGATTCAGATCTTTCGCCTGTTTTGGTGTATGAAAAAATCTTTTACCTAGGAGAATGCTGTAATACTAGCCAGTGTTGGGGTTTTTGTACTTGACACCCTCC
This sequence comes from Antrostomus carolinensis, assembly GCF_000700745.2. Classification (NCBI taxonomy): domain Eukaryota; kingdom Metazoa; phylum Chordata; class Aves; order Caprimulgiformes; family Caprimulgidae; genus Antrostomus; species Antrostomus carolinensis. The sequence continues at coordinate 39 of NW_010306577.1, read as the reverse complement.
TACTGATGTTCTTGCTATATGTTTATATATATATATATA
>NW_010306576.1:0-2456 GCF_000700745.2 Antrostomus carolinensis | reverse complement strand
AATAATAATAATATAATTCTCTTTCTGCAATGGAATATTGTCTTGCTTTTAATTCCAGCACATGTACAGAAGCTTGTTTTTATAGCTATGATTTATAGTATCTATAATACATTATTTATTGTAGAAAATGTACACACAGGTACACTAAAGGACATACCCATTGGACTTAATGAAAATGTAGTTAAATTTTTATGTTCATATTCATTATATATGCCAAATTTCTAGGTATGTATTGAGTTTGAAAAAACAAAACAAAACAAACAAAACAGCAACCTGTTTTAAATGTTGACTTTTCTGAAAATGAATTAAATTGCTTTTACATAATTCTTAAAATGGCTCAATTTTCATTTTCAGACTTGTTTGCTTACCAATTTTTCTTAATTTTGTTTCACCTTTGTTTTATAGACCATAAGTTGTTCAGCCTGGAGAAGAGAAGGCTCCACGGGGACTTTATAACGGCCTTCCAGTACCTGAAAGGTGTCTATAAGAAAACTGGGGAACTGTTCACAAGGACATGTAGCAATAGGACGAGGGGCAATGGCTTTAAACTAGAAAAGGGTAGATTTAGGTTGGATGTTAGGAAAAAGTTTTTCAATATGAGGGTGGTTGATCATTGGAACAGGTTGCCCAGACTTGTAGTGCAGGCCCCATCCCTGAAGATATTCAAGGTCAGGCTCGATGGAGCTCTGAGCAACCTGCTCTAGTAAAGATGTCCCAGGGGGGTTGGACTAGATGACTTTTGAAGGTCTCTTCCAACGCAAAATCTCAGTGCTGATGCTCAAGACAAATCTTAGAAACCAGTTTCAGAAGAGACGAACCAATGAACTAAACCTCATGCATTGATTTCAAGGCATACAACAATTTTCACCAAAACCTTTAGTCGTTGCATGATTCACAGGAAAAGATTTCCACCTCCACCCTCTCTAAGGAATTTATTATCTTTGTACTTGATAATCCTTCCTCTGTTTTACACTTCTTTTTTGCCCACTTTTTGTAATCTATACTTACAAGGTCAAATAACCAAACTAAACATAAACTATTTTCAGCAGTACATATATATAATTTTCAGAGCAGGTTTTTCTGTTTCATGTATTAAAAAAAAAAAAAAAAAAAGTGTATATACTTGAAAACTTTGTTAAATTGAATTGGTCTAATAAAGCTATTGTTCCTCTCTGCAAACTTCATATGGTTTATGTCTTTAGATCAAAGCTACAGCAATACTATTATACCATGAAATACAACTTACAGGTTTGCAGTATGAAAATCGCACATGTATAAACTATAGAAGTTATATCTAAGGAGCTTGAAAATTCATAGATATAATATGATTTAAATATATCTATGAATCCTCACTTTTTCATGATCATCACTTTTAGGGCTTCCAGTCAGCTTGCTCTTATCATTTATAGCCAGGCAATGGGCAAACAATGACATTATGTTACCAACTGAGACATATAATAAACATATAAATGAAAATATTTTCAAATCCAGTACTTTCCATCATCTACTAGTCTGTTACGACACTGCAAAATTATTGCTCTATCTTAAGGAATATTCCTCTCTTGATACAGTTTTGGTTTTTGATTGTGGGGTTGATTTCTGAGACACTAAAACGTACTACAAACCTGATCTGGAATAGATTCCTGCATAGAGAAGGTAGTTGATCAATTTGGTTTTGAACTGACTTGTCTAAATAGCATGAAACTACAAGAAATTCAGTGCTAATAGGATGAATCTGTGTAATAAAAATATGCAGATTGCTCAAGCAGTTTGCATTTTCTACACCCTCTCTCAGGAATGCTCGACTCAAGTAAAGAGCCTTCAAAACCAGTCAAAATATTGCACAATTCTGTGAAAATCAGACACATTTGGGAAACCAGATGCTCAATTAAAGGTCTCTTTCTTCATTAAAATAGCACTGTAACATAGCTAGATATGGCTGGCAGAAGTCACTTAACACAGTTTTCCATGTGGAAGCAGCACTGAAATAACTGTATCTAAAATTAGTGGTTTCTGACAATCCAATTCAAAACCACAACGGCTGTAATCATGACATTACATGTAAGAGATGTTAGTCTAAAAAAGAGCAGGTTTTGAAAGTCAAATATGAAATGTTAAAGAATTTAATTATGCAAAGTATTCCAAAACTGAAGAGAGAAAACATTATTTTTAAAATCCATAGTCTGACAGAATGTAAATCCTATCTGCCAGAAGTGACGTTGAACTAGACGTAGATCATAGGAATTCAGAAAAAGCCAGCAGGACTAAGGAAGTGATCCTCACCATGTACTTGGCACTGGTGAGGCCACATCTTGAGTGCTGTGTTCAGTTTTGGATCCCTAACAACAAGAAAGACATTCAGATGCTGGAGTGTGTCCAAAGAAAAGCAACAAAGCTAGTGAAAGGTCTAGAATACAAGTCTTATAAGGAGTGGCTGAGGCAACTGGGGTTGTTTA
>NW_010306575.1:0-1308 GCF_000700745.2 Antrostomus carolinensis | reverse complement strand
AGGGAGAAGAAAGTTGGAGGAAAAAAAGGGGCAAGGAGGAAAAAAGCCTGCAAATAGACACACAATAGCAACACACAAGCAAGCTCAGCCCCCCAGCTTTGTGCCCATGCATTTGGTCTCAACAACTCAAACACCCACGGACACCCCGACAGGACAACTGAATACATCTGGGTGCAGCATGGGACAGGAGCACTGCTTCCAAGTCACCAGGATATATCTAGGCTTCAAGAATTCGTCTTATATCAGCTTAAGTATTTTTCCCCTCTGATGGACAATGGAGGCACATTATTGCCCCCAGAACAATTTAAAACTGTCAGCACCAGTCACCCACCGCCCACCCCAAGCATCCTCAGTGTCATTACTGTATTTGCTTCTGGGTCTCCCCAGCTCCCTACAAAGGCCAGCTGTGCAGCCCCCTTACCGCGTGCCCCGGGCTGCCTGCAGGCTGGACTGCCCCCTCATAGCTGAGGAGGATAGAAAAGTGTGAACGTTACTCTTGACTGCAGGTATAAGAAATGCAAGGTCATGCCAAGAAGGTACAGTGCCTGCTCTGATAAATGACATTCACAGCACTAAAAGGGGACGGAGAGATGGGCTCCTCGATGGCAGCCAGCAAAAACTGCACTGCTTTTGCTTCCTGAAGGTGGGCTAGAAAAGCAGCCACAGCTCTGCCGATTAAGTCTCTCTAACATCAAGCTCGACAAATCGCTGAACAGTGACTACGTTTCACTAATGCTGCCATTACCATTAGTGCTAATTTATGCATTTTTAGGAAGGCAGCAATTATTATTAAATCCTAGCTTCGCTGGCTATGGCATAGAAACCCTTGTTCACTTTTATTTTTCACCATATTGTCCTGCAGCGATGTTCAGGTAGCTGTGCAGGGTAAATCAGTCTTCAAAAGTTAGGTAAGCCTGTGTGGAAGCAGTTATGCTAGTTATTATTAAAACTTTTACAATTATTCCATTCAGATACTACTGCAGATAAATATTTTACTCTTAAATTCTGCAGTAGGTCTTTGCTAGCATAAAACAAGCTATAAAGGAAACTAGCATAGTATACTGCTCAGCAAATATAAGTAACGCAGAGACAGTATGTTGGACTTCACGTTATTCAGGCTAATAAGTAAGTTTCTAAGTTTTCTGTTCAGTTTTGTCTTCAGCAATTAGGAAGAAGACAGGGCTTTCAACAGGCAAAGGTCAAAGCCAGGCTACTCTTTTAACTTAACAGATGTATTTGTTCCCTTACAGAGGTAAGGATAAATATTATATATAATAATAATTATATATAATATAATATAAATCATTA
>NW_010306574.1:0-940 GCF_000700745.2 Antrostomus carolinensis | reverse complement strand
TGCGAGCCGCTGAATTTGGAGGGCGAGTGGATTTTTAGGGGGCAGGAAGGTTCCCAGCGAGCGCTTTGGACTCATCAGAATGATGCTCACCCGTGTTTTCATCTTCTTTTTGCTTATTTTTCCCTTTTCTTCACTTTTTTTGGAGCACTAGTTAGATAGCAACGGTTTGCAATCCTAATATTTTTATTTATTTTATTATTTATTATTTTTGGGGTAGGGTGATGAGCGCGGTGAGTCCTTTCCACGCCGGTGGAGGGGGGTAAAAAAGCCACGGCGAGCTTGCGATCTCCGGCGAGCTTGCGATTGCAACCGTACAGCGTGTGTGTGTCTGTGGGGGGGGGGGGGGACAGCGTTGTCATTGAGAGGGGTTAAGGTGATTCTCTGCAATCCAAATTAAAAAAAAAAAAGACCAAAAAAAAAAAACCCTGCAGAGACCGTAAATTCGGATTAAATTTACTCAAATAAGAGGAAATAAAATAAAATAAATCTCCGATAATGTGCTGGGGAGAAAAGCAGCAGAGGAATTTGGGGGTGGGGGGCTTGATTAGTTAAAAAAAACAGTTTTAAAATAAGATTGTGTTTTAGGAAAGGCAATTTTTTTGTTGTTGTTCTAAAAAAAGTCCCCAAAATCTCCTATCGCAGCTGAATAAATTTATTTATTTATCTATCTATCTATTTATTTATTTATTTGCATTCTGCAGCTCTGGGGTGCAAACTCGTGCTATGAAGCCTGTAGGGTACTTAATCTATTAATCTATTTTTATTTTAAAAGCTTAAAAAAAAAAAAATTACCTTCTATAGTCTTAAACAAAAAATAATTAAAAATAATATAAATAAAACAGCAATAGAGAGTGGTTGCACTTAATACTCCATTTTTTTTTAATGTTTCTGGATGACCAGAATTCACATGCAACTGGGTATTTTTATTATTATTATTATT
>NW_010306573.1:0-937 GCF_000700745.2 Antrostomus carolinensis | reverse complement strand
CATTTATTCAGGGTCTTCACTATAACACTGCCCTAGGAGAAGGGGTACCTGAGGGGACTTCTGCAGTGGAATTAGGGTTCTGCCCCGGATGTAGGGTTACCCCCAGGGACTTCCGTTATACAACTAGTGTTCCACCGTGGCAACAGGGATACAACCAGGGACTTCCAGTGCAAAACAAGGTTCCACCCTGGAAGTAGGGGAACCCCTAAGGACTAAAAAGAAAACCAGTTCTATTTCAGCCAAAAACCAGGACATGGAAGTAACCCCAAGTACTTCCAGTGTGGAGCTAGGGCTCCTCCCCGAAAGTAGAGGTACCGCTAAAGACTTCCAGTGTGGGGAACCCCTACTTCCGGGGCGGAACTTTAGTTCCACACCAGAAGTCCATATGGGTTCGCCTACTTCCGGGGCAGAGCCCTGGTTCCACACCGGAACTCCCTGGGGACTTCAAAAATAAAAAGAAAAAAAAAGAAACCAATATCAAAAAAAAAGGGAAAAAAAGGAAAAAAGAAAAAATCGGAAAAATAATAAAAAAGAAAAAAGAAACAAAGAAAAAAGCAAAGAAAGAGAAAACATAGAAAAAAGAGGAAAATGAAAAAAAGAGAAAATAGAGGGGAAAAAAGGATTCCTCTTCCATCACTGAAAAGTGTCCGACTGGGAAACAGAAACGCTGAAGTTCAGTTCCGGAGAACTTTGGTTTCGGTCCGTCGCTGAAAAGTGTCCGACCGGAAATAGTGACCGTGAACTTTGGATCTGGGTAATTTCGGTTCCGGGTCCGTCGCTAAAAAGGGTTTGACTGGAAATAGTGACCATGAACTTTAGTTCCGGGGATGCACTTTGGTTTCACCCTGGAACTAGGGGTACCCCCAGGGACTTCCGGTGTGGAGCTAGGGTTCCACCCCAGAAGTAGGGGTATCACAGAATCACAGAATGTCAGGGA
>NW_010306572.1:0-240 GCF_000700745.2 Antrostomus carolinensis | reverse complement strand
ATTATCCCCTACCCTCTCATTAACCCCTAATTAAGGACTAATTAATAGTGTAAATAACCCCTACCCTCTAATTAAAAACTAATTAATGCCATAATTAACCCCCAACCCCTAATAGACCCCTAATTAAGGACTAATTCATACTGTAATTAACCTCCACGCCCTAATTAACCCCCGGAATAAGGCCTAATTAATACTGTAATTAACTCCCACTCCCTATTACCCCTAATTAATGACTAATTA
>NW_010306571.1:0-4148 GCF_000700745.2 Antrostomus carolinensis | reverse complement strand
AAACCATTCTATGATTCTATGATTCATCACAAGAAGTCAGCTTTATCATTAATAAAATATAAGGCGTGCAGGGACAACGTTGTCTATTAACAAAGAAGTTCTTGTGTAAAACGAAATGGAAGCAGTGTGAGTTTTCCAAACCGTCCTTTTGATCTGCCATCAACTAGTTCTGACTGGGCAACTTCTGAAGTTGTCTGCTCAGTTCATTGCTGCCACACTGAGATTGCAAGTGAGAGTGATAATAGATGCTTCAAAAATATGAATATCACACCACTAAATGATGAGTACATTCAACATAATTCTCTAAGGAACTGTCAAATGGTAACAGCTTCTGGTCATTACTACTAGAGCTGAATCATTGCTCTGGATTCAAAATCTCCAGTTTCGAATTATCGATTCCCTAGCCTCTCCAATTCCTCCAAATGTCCACTCACACATCAGCTGTAAGTGCTCTCGGGTTGTGAGGGAGCTGTGATTAATATGTGAAAAAAATATTTTCCACAAAAAAATAAATAAAAAATTCTACACAAGAAGTCACAGCAGTGCTCTGAATGTCACCTTGGTGATGACTTCTACGCCATCAGCTTTTTATGGCTCAAAAATACTGAGATCCTCAATAGGTCTACTTAGACCTCACCCTGCATCCCCAAAAGACACAGATAAAAGAGAGTTTGATATGTGAGCAAAGAGAAAAAGAGAGACAGAAAAATTCTTTGGTGCTCTGACTAAATAAGTTTTCTGACAGGAAACAAGGAGAGTTGTAACGTGCATATGCACTATTGTGGGAAAACCTATTTGGGTCTATGACAATAAAGAAACAGATGAAGAACAGTCCATCTGTGCACAAATATGACCCTTGTTGATGCTGCCAACATCAGAGTGATCTGCCAAATGATACCATCTGCACAAGTGGAAATTCTTCTATGGGCAGATTGAGCTCACGTGCAGATTTGGTAAAACTCTTAAAGGAGTACTGTATCCAGAGGGACTGTCTGCTTCAGAGGCAGAGGAAATATGCCATGTGCTAATTCTTGTTCTGTTGTGTGGTCCATTGAGGCTCTGAAGGACATGGTCCTTCACAGACTGGGTGGGAAAGGGAATGGGGTTGTGAACTTCTCCGTCTCTTGGGATCCCTGAGCAGAACAAGTGCATCTTGCTCTTTCTTCCAGCCAGTGAGGACTGGTTCCTTCCCTTGCATGGCTCTAGGAGGAGTCCTCCTTGTCACCTCAATGAGAACAACTCAAAGACTCTGGTTCAGGGCTGCACTATCACTGAATTGCAAGGGTTTTACGAGGCAGTGATTTGGGATTCCCAATGTTGAGAGGAGAAGCTCATCTCACAAAGCTCTGACCTGCAGAGAACGAACCTGACCTTTCAAGTGATTTCTGCCTGTGCCCCTATTTCTATGTGGCCTGTCATCCCAAAGAGTAGCATAGATGGTTGAATCCATAAGGGCTTTACCCTCTTCTTCGAAACAACCAACATAGAAGGAGGACCGTGGGGACATCTGTCTCCTGGATCACAGGAAGATTGCCTAAATCCACCAACAGTCTTGCAGCTCACCTTATCTCAAGGAAAGTGCCAAGAAAACTACCAGAATCACTTGGCAGGAGAGAAGCTGTCAGTCTACACTGGAAGTAGATTGTGTCCAACAGTTTGATAGCACCTGTGTTTGGAGTCATGTAAATATTCATATATAGATGCAACCTTCTTTGAAAGGAGCAGTATTGGCAACGAAGACAGTGGGTCTTCAAGGCCTTCAGAGAGCACATAGAGGTACCTTGGGCAAGTCATCATTGAATTAAAAACAAGCCTGACCTAAACGAAAGAATTAAAAGCGGTTGTGGAAGTTTATACCTGCTGCTGAGGCCCCTTGCCAATTTTCTCTGGGTTTTACAATCACATTTTAAAACACTCATCTCTCTCCTGTTGCTTTGTAAAAGACCAGCACACAAAAGGAGAGACTAAGTAATTGACTTCATAGGGAAAACGGATCTGACTGCACAAAGCACTGCCAAGAAAGCATAGTCAAAAAAGACATTTTTTTTCCCCCTTAATCCTCTTTCTGTAAGGCATTTTAGGTGCTACCTATAACAATAAGCAATTATAAAATCAGAAATAACTTATGCTAATGGTATCCCTGGAAAAATAGGCAGAACATGCACTTTGCTCATGACAGATCCTTTATCACTTTCATTCAGTGCCATTTCCATAGAAAATGTTTGAATACTTTAGCGAGAAGGATGCTGTCTTTATGGATTTTTCTTCTGGATACCCTTCTAATATAGGGAAATATTTTCATTTTTCTTATCAAGCAGCAAAAAAATTGTCATCTGTATTTGCAGGTCCCAGCTGAGATCAAACCTCTTATTCACAAATATTGATTGATTAAAGTTAAAAATTAGATTAAAATTAAAAAAGATTAAAATTAAAGTTTGATGAATTTGTTAGGAGAGAAACACTGAGAACATCCCCATGTTGCATTTGGGTCCCTGGCAGTGAAGGACTTTGTGTTTGTCCATCTGCAAGCACAAGATCTCAGGGGTGAGGAATATTGCCATGGATCAGCTCCATGGGCACTGGGCTCTGCCAAGGGGCTGTTCCATCTCCTGTCCCCCATGGGCAGGAGATCCATGAGGGGCTCTTCCTCTCTTGCTCTCTCTGGCTTTGGCTCGGGCTCTGGCTCTCCCGGGATTGCGGTTTCAGGTCGGGATTGTGGCTCCTGCGGGATCGTGATCTGGGAACGGGCCGGGCTTGGTCAGTGGGTGGTGAGCAATGGCACTGGGTATAACTTATTTGCATATTTTATTACTATTATTATTATCAATCAGTATTATTTTAAATTTTCTTTTATTTCCATTATTAAATTGTTCTTATCTCAACCTACGAGTCTCCTTACCCTTGCCCCAGAATTCTCTCCTGGGTGTAGCTGTTAGCCAAGTGCTAGCCCAGTAAAACCACTACACAGGTACTCAGGGATCTCCCTGGGGCATCAGAGGTAGGTATCCAGTGCAGCAAGACTCATGTGGGCAAGTATGTGTCTTAACCCCCATGCTTTGCCAGGTGCCACGTGACCTGCACAGTGCAAACAAAAGACAATCCCCTCTCTCCAAAGTCAGAACCTCAGCTCTTCCCTTCCAAAACCAAAGCGACTTTTTCCCCCCCTTGGAGAGCAGAGCTACTGTAGGACACACACAGCCTTCCCCTTTCATATAAATAGATCACCTTCCAAAAATGCAGAAGAGCCACTTTCACTATTCCTCAACCTAAAGGGATTCACAACCTCATCTTTCCCAAGATGTATGTTAAAGCTACCAGCTATTCAGGAAAGAAGATACACTCCCCTCCTGCAGCAAAAAAAGGAGACAGCAAAAATGCCTTGACAAGTAGATGTCAGGTAGATAGGTTAACCAGCCAAGATTGTTTCACATGAGGCAGGAGCAGCCTGTGGAACACAGATTGGAACTCTCCCTCCCATGCAAGGACCCTGATTACAAGTTTATGACCTATATCAGTTGCAATTTAAAAAGAAAAAAAACCTGTCAGTTATTCTGTTTGACGAGAGATGCCACCCTCCAAAATGTCCATGCTGAATTTAGCCTGGTTTTCCTTTTTCAGAGGAAGCATGCAACTGTTCAAACATGCTTTAAAAAAAATAAAAATTTTTAAAAAAAAAGGAAAAAAAATAAAAGCTATCTACTTGTGAGACGACTGATTGATACGTGCTGTCAATGAACCAGTTTCCAAGGTGATGGCAATAACTCTTCCAATAAGCCACTTTAAAACTAGGTTTGGAGGGTGCAGGGAAATATGTATAAAAATAGGTATAGCAGAATGCCTTCTGTTCAAAAGGATTTTTCTTCTTCCAAGAAATGTTTTAAATGTTGACAACCAAGCTGTATCAGAAAACTAATCGACACCTCAGAGTCAAAACGAAATGCAGACTCCACTCAAATGGCAGTTGCTTAGTGACACTTGTCTTCTGTGAAAATTAGTATGGAACAGAACCAAGACCTGGAACATTTGGGTTCTTTGTTTTGCCAGTCTTCCTGTGAGCTACTAACCAAGAGATGAGAGTTTGGGGTTTTTTAGTTATGCATTAGCTTACTCCTCAGTTATGCTGGGAGGAGTGGCTGACACACCAGAGG
>NW_010306570.1:7278-7656 GCF_000700745.2 Antrostomus carolinensis | reverse complement strand
CTTGTCCCCCCACCCAGGACCCTGAGCACAGCACTGAGGGGTGTTTGGGAGGGGGCTGGGGAGGCACAGGGTGCTGTGACCCCATCTGCCCCCGGCCAGTTTGGCTCAGGTTGTCCCAGCCCTGGTCACATGCACAGACACGCTGTGACCGTGTCTCCAGCGGTTCCCAGTTCCTTTCCTGCTTCTGCAGAGCAGAGTCCAAGTGAGGAAGCGACAGACAATGGGAAAACCACCTGCCTGGCCCGGGCTGCCGTGTCTCCCACGCTGGAGCCACGCTGGGGCCATCCAGAGCAGCAGCTGCCAGGGGCAGAGAGGCCTGGAGGGTCTGTCTGTCAGTAGCTGTGCGAGGCACCGCTGAATCCTTTAATCACGGAATCC
>NW_010306570.1:6178-7144 GCF_000700745.2 Antrostomus carolinensis | reverse complement strand
CCAGTGCCTGAAACCCCTTCCAGAGAAGGACTTTTTCCTGATATCCAATCTGAACCTCCCCCGGTGCAACTTGAGGCCATTTCCTCAAAAAAAGGAGCAGGGCCAAAAGTCTGCAGCAGGCGCTGCCCGCCTGGGCACGTGGCATCTCCTCATCTCAGGTGCACACACGGCGCAGCGGGACAGGCCCCACCTGCAGAGCAGGGCTAAAAGCAGGAAGGAGAAACAGCGGGACTGCTACAGCCCTGGCCTTTCCCAGGAAAGGACCTTCACCTGCCTGCAACCATCCAAGCATCAGCCCACTTCTGCTACCTGAAAGGAGGGTGTAGTGAGGCAGGTGTGTCTTCTCCCAAGGAACAAGTGACAGGACAAGAGGAAATGGCCTCAAGTTGTGCCAGGAGAGGTTCAGGTTGGATATCAGGAAAATTCATTCACTGAAAGGGTTCTCAGGCATTGGAAGGGGCTGCCCAGGGCAGTGGTGGAGTCCCCATCCCTGGAGGGATTTAAAAGCCAGGTAGATGAGGTGCTCAGAGATCTGGTTGAGCAGTGGACAGGTACGGTTGGACTCGATGATCCCAAAGGTCTTTTCCAACCAAAGGATTCAATGATTCTCTGATTTAGGTGAAGGGAGGCAGCCAGGAGACTCAGTGGGCTTTAACCAGCATCTTTCCTGTTCACAGATCACCACTCAGCATCTCACTGACACTGGGACCTCAGCCTGCATTCCCCAGACTCACCCAAGAGCCTGTCTGGCGTTCGAGGTACTTCCCTTGCCACCTTGAGACTCGTTCTCATGTCTTCCAGGACCCCACTGCTCCATCCCCCACCTTGTGGGATGCCAGGACTCCTCCGTGGGTGCTGCCCATGGCACGAGTGTCTGTGTGCAGCCTGGAGCGCTGCTGGCCCCTGCAATTGAAGGCACACGCAGAGTTTCTGTGCATGCAGCATGGTGTGGTTTGCAGCAGCGGC
>NW_010306570.1:2439-6129 GCF_000700745.2 Antrostomus carolinensis | reverse complement strand
CGAAGCTGGGCAGTTACACACTGTGGGGCTGGGGAGGGGGCAGGGGAGCTGTGGAGGGGGAGACAGCAGCCAGGGAACACAGGGGAGTGGGTGCAGGGCTGGCATTAGGGGTTGGGGGACAGGGGACATGGGGGCCCAGTGCAGCAGAGAAGATCTAGAGGGCACAAACCAGCGTCCCCTCACACCCAACCAAGCCCTGTCCTCCCAGCCTTATTGGTGGGAAAAGCTTCCTGCTGTGCCACGGGAAAGCTCCAGAACCACGGGGAGGGAACTGCCTGTCAGGGCTGGGAGTCACTTTTACCTCCAGGGATGGGGACTCAACCCAAAACCAAAACCCCCAAAACTCCACTTTTAAAAAAGAAAGAAACCTGGAGGGATTTAAAAGCTGGGCAGACGAGGTGCTCAGAGATCTGGTTTAGCAGTGGACAGGTACAGTTGGACTTGATGATCTCAAAGGCCTTTTCCAACCAAATGATTCTGTGATTTTATGATTAGAGGTGGAATTGGTAGTGTTTGCTTTACGGTTGGACGCGGTCATCTTAAAGGTCTTTTCCAATGCTCACACATAGATTCTGTGATCTGTGTGTGAGGGAGGTGCCAAAGCACCGGGCTGCCTTGCTGGAGGTGCCCCTGGGTGCTGTCCCTTCCCAGGACCCTGCGAGGAAACAAAGACGAGCACTTTGGATGTGCAGGGAGGCGTGTGGGGCCCTGAGAGCACCAGAATGAGCATCTGCAGGGCAGATCACAGTCTCTGCACCCAGGCCACATCGGGCTGTCCCTGGTCTGCTGCACCCCACTCCCAGCCCTGCAGCCCTCGCTGCTTCCTCCTCCTGCACCCAAGTGTGCAGCCCGTCCCATGTCCCCAGCCCTCACCCTGTCCCACCAGCCAGGGAGCGTCCCACCTCCCCGTTGTTGCTGGTTCCCCAGCCCCAGCCTGTGGCACAGACCCAGCAGCCACAGCTGCAGCCTGGAGGGACCGGCCGGTGCTCAGGACCGGCCGCTGCTCAGCCTTGACGCACGTTGGCCGGGGGCCTGGGGTGCTGGGCAGCGAGCACTGCCAGAGAGCTGCAGCCCACCCAGCTCTGCAGCTGCTTACAGCTTTGGGCAGGACTTTTAAGTGGGATGAGATTTGCAGGAGATTATTTCCTGGATCTGTCTGGCCAGCAAAGATTAGGTTGCCCTGACAGAGCTAATTACTCTAACAAGCATCTGCTGCTGGTCTGACGAGCTGAGCTGGTCGGCAGCAGGCAGGGGACAAGAGAGCAGAAACATCCAGTGAAGCTGCTAAGGGGTCCTGCGTGGAGCTCTGCTTGCCTGGGTTTGCTTGTGTGCTGCTCCTGCAGCTGGAGGCGAGCGTGTCCCCTCTGGGCAGCTGGCTCTACCCCAGGTCAAGCAATGCCAGGGGAGAACAGCAACATCAAGGTCCTTCCTGCTGGCCAAAGATCCCCTTGGTGTCAGCCACGGAGCAGCGAGTGTGCCTGGCATGCGCTGGCATTGCTGTTGCGGTCGGTCAGGGAGCTGGAAGGTGTTAGGTTATGTGATAAAGTAGCACAGAGACACAGTGGCAGGCAGAGGAACCCCAATATCCCAGTCAGAGAAGGGGACACCCTTCCAGCTCTGCCCGGGCTGTCACTGGCTCAACGATCATCTCAGGCCTTGGAAGGGGTTGCCCAGGGCAGTGGTGGAGTCCCCATCCCTGGAGGGATTGAAGAGTCATGTAGACACAGTGCTGAGGGACATGGGTTAGTCGGGGACTGGTCAGTGTTGGGTTCATGGTTGGACTTGATGAACTTAAAGGGCTTTTCCAATCCAGGCAGTTCTGGGATTCTGGGATCAACCCCATGGTCTGAGGGTGGCACCCATCAGAATGAGTGAACGGGAGCTGCTGTCCCCGACACGCCACAAACTGGAGGGGCACTGCCTAGGAGTGGGGGACACCTGATGAGAGACACAATGCACAGCGTTTTAGGATTGTGCAAGACTTACTATGGGATGTTTAGCAGAGGAACTAAAAGGTGAGGAAAGAGAAGGATCAAGGTGGTTTAATGAGGAACAAAAAAATGGGAAAACAGGGAAAAACGGATAAAAGTGGCTGGTCACATGTAAATGGATTGATGGTCTCATACACCTGTGTTTGTGTGTGTGCCTGTCGGGAGAACACGCTCAGCCCGGGGCCATGGCACCGCAGCAGCCTGACCTGCTGGGTCTGGCAGCCTCTCAAAGGACAGACTGGCATGGTGTCACCACGCATGTGGCTGGGGCCACACGTGCAGCAATGCCAGGACGTGCACAGCCACCTCACACAGCACTGGAGGAGTCGGGGCACCCAGGCCAGGCCCACAGCGCTGTGCCCAGGCTCTTGATTTCCTCTGTGGGGCCAAAGGCTGTGATACCTGCACCTGACCTGCTGCTAAGGTGCATTGGCTCTGGCTGAGATGGAGTTAATTTTCCCCACAGCAGCCCTCAGAGTGTTGGGTTTTGTGTTAGTAGCTAGAAGGGTGTTGGTAACACCCCAGTGTTGATGCTCCACAGCATCAAGGCTGCTCTCCAACATTCCCCCCTCACCCCTACTAGACTAGAGGTGGGGAAGATCTTGGGAGGGGACAAAGCCAGGAGAGCTGACCCAAACTGACCAAAGGGATATTCCAGACCAGATGATGTCTGCTCAGAGATAAAAGCAAGGAGAACGGAGGGGGGAGGTGGGGGACATTCATTATTTACCACGTTTGTCCTCTGGAGCAACTGCTACGCGTATGGAAAGCCCTGCTTCTCAGGAAGGGGACAGACATCACCTGCTGATGGGAAGTAGAGAATATTTGGGGTTTTTTTTCACTTCCACGTGCATGGCTTTGTTTCTATTAAACCACCTTTGTCTCAACCCACAAGTTTCTTTTTGTTTTCTTTCTTTCCATCCTGTTTTCTCCCCTCCCCATCCTGCTGAGGAGGGGCATGATAGAGCAGCTTGGTGGGCACCTGGCCTTCAGCCAACATCAACCCACCACGTAAGGCCAGGAGGCAGGCAGCTGCAGCCAGGCGGCCTCTGAAGCAGCCACAGCACAGCCCACATGCCCCAGCTAGTCCCAGCTCTCCCACCTTAGGAGCTGCCCAGAGCCAAGTGCAGGGTCCAGGTCCTCCTGGGTGCCTGTGGCCCACGGTACGTTGACAGCAGCCATGTGCTGAGCCCCACCATGCCTCAGGTGTGTCCCTCACCTGCCAGCCCTTCTGGTGCTTCTCCCCAGCACCTGGTGGGGCCATGGGGCCAGCAGGACGTGGGCCCAGAGCAGCAGTGATGATGTCCATCTCTGTACAAACAAGTGTGGTTTATTAAGGCATTTCTTTGAGAAGTTGGCACTTGGGTCCAGGCTGTGCTGGAGCGGCCCCGTGTGCAGGCCCATGAGCAGCGCCCAATACATGCAGCGCAGCGAGACACAATACAAAAGGTACAAACAAAGTAGAAAACAGGAATCATAGTACAATGTGTAAAAATAAATAACTGGAGGCTGGGCTCCTGGCTGGGCTCAGCAGCCCGTGGCTGTGCTCCCCAGACCAAAGCGGGGCTGCTGCGTGTCTGACATGCAGGAGGGTGACCCCTCTGCGTCCCCCTGTCCCAAACATGCGGGGGGAGCAGGGCTGCTTGGTCTGTGCGGGGCTCAGGGAGCACACAGCCCCCTCAGTGTGATCCCCACAGTG
>NW_010306570.1:315-2417 GCF_000700745.2 Antrostomus carolinensis | reverse complement strand
GGGGTGCCCGCCCCAAGAGCCTCTGCGGGCTGTTCCTGTGCTGAGCAGGGCAGAACCCGTCCTCCCCTCCCAGAGCTGCCCTGGGTCCTGGGTGGTTCTCAGAGAATGCAGACGTGGCCCTGCACCCCCCTTGGTGCCACCACCGCTGCTGCAGATCCCTGTCCTGTGTCCCTGCCCTGTGCCCAGCACAGCTCCCGGGGCTGCTGGCACCAGGGACCCACTCACACATCCATGGTGACCAGGGTGCAGCACCGTGCCCACGGCGTAGGGACACCCACGGGGCAACCTGGGCTGGGACCTGTGGCACAAAGCGAGAGGTCTGGGGCTGAGAGACAAGGACAGAGATGGGGCTGCAGTCGCAGATGGTTCTTAGTGGGAAATAGGGAGAGAGTGGGTAAAAGTGATGGGTTTTGGCTACTGTGATAAAACGTTTGGGGCTGGGATTGCAGCCGTGGTGCTTACGTGTGTCAGGCTGAGGCTACAGAGTGGGTCTAGGAAAAGTGTGGTAGGAAGGAAATTCTCCCAGATCCCCTTCTCCGATGGCGGGGTGTCCTCCTCCCCGACACTACCAACACCCATGCCCAGGCTGGCTGTGTCTTTGAGCCCCCCCTGGTGCCCCACATGCCCTGTTCCTGGCCCTCACTCTGCACCCACATCTGTGTGTGGGTCACAGCGACCACGAGCATCCTGAGCCGCAGCCCCCGGGACTGTGCTCCCAGGGCACGGGGCTACGCGATGCTCCACCATGAGCAGCCACGGGCTGTGGGTGAGCAGTGGGTGGGGGGCTGCCCCCTGTGTGACACGACACCAGCTGCAAGGCCGGCTGTGTGAGCAGTGCTGGAGTGAGGATGGGGACCAGCCCCATTGGCGTGTGGCTCCATCCCATGCTCACAATATGGCATGAAGGAGCAGTGCCCAGCAGCTTCTGCAGAGAGGGCTGGGGGTCCTGGCATCTACCCACAGTCTGGAGGTGTCCCTGGTGTCCCCGACTGTCCTGGTGAGCACGTTGCACTGCAGGGCCCTGGGGGAGGTCAGCTGCCCAGCATCCCACCCTGTGGCTATAAGATGACATGTTGGCTGCCACCATGGCTGCTTCAGGCCATGGGGCTTTTCAGAGCCCCCCTTCCCTCCTGCTCCCCTGCAAGTGGCAAGCTGGCCACCACGCCTGGGGCAGAGGGAGCAGGAGGAGGTCACTGGCTTGTGTCGCTGACTGGCCACATTGTGGCCTCACAGAGTCACAATTCTGTGACTCTTTCCTGGGGTCAGCTCACGCTGCTGCTCCTGGCTGCCCCGCTGCACAGCCTGCCTGCTGCCAGGCAGTGTCCGTGTCCAGTGCCCCAGCCCAGGGGTACCCGGCCCTGGGAGCAGCTTCTCCAGGAATGGGGCTCCCGTGCTGAGCAGAGCACCCACCTCCCAGCCCAGGCCTGGAGGAACAGGGCTTCTCAGCAGCTCTGGGATGGAGACCCTTTAAAAGGGTCTCATGCAGGGGTGGGTGGTGGAAGGGCTTCAGAGACCCCAAAGGATCCCCTTTCCCCCCACCAGCCATGGATAGGCAAGCAGAAAGCAGGCACTGCCTTCTCTTCCCACTGCAGCTTCGCCTGGAATGGATCTCCCCTCACTGTCAGGAAGCAGGTTCAGCCATCCCCATCCCCACAGGCAGTGTGGGCAGAGCGGCAGGATGCTGTGGCTGTGCAAATGTTCCTCCCCAGCCCTGGGAGCTCCTGCAGTGCATCCCTGCCCCGGGAATGTTCCTCCCCAGCCCTGGGAGCTCCTGCAGTGCATCCCTGCCCCGGGAATGTTCCTCCCCAGCCCTGGGAGCTCCTGCAGTGCATCCCTGCCCCGGGAATGTTCCTCCCCAGCCCTGGGAGCTCCTGCAGTGCATCCCTGCCCCGGGAATGTTCCTCCCCAGCCCTGGGAGCTCCTGCAGTGCATCCCTGCCCCGGGAATGTTCCTCCCCAGCCCTGGGAGCTCCTGCAGTGCATCCCTGCCCCGGGAATGTTCCTCCCCAGCCCCGTGAGCTCCAGCGGGATGGCTCAGCCTCCTGCTGCACCCAGGCTGCTGTGTGGCTTGGGCAAGTGGCTGGGGAAGGGCAGGGTCTGCAG
>NW_010306570.1:0-232 GCF_000700745.2 Antrostomus carolinensis | reverse complement strand
CGGAGACACCGTGAGCCACACAGGGAACCATTGCCCTGGGGTGCTGGCACAAGGATCAGCAGTCCATAGGGCACCAAAACCAGCACTGAATCTGCCAGACCCCAGGGAGTGACAGGAGCCAACACCCCAAGGGACACAGGAACCCACAGCCGATGGGGGCCCTGGGCCAGGCAAGGTGCTGGGAGAGCAGGATTAGCACCCATGCCGGGCAGCCCTGGGCTTGGCCCTGCTC
>NW_010306569.1:0-21847 GCF_000700745.2 Antrostomus carolinensis | reverse complement strand
GCTGGCCTGACCGCTCTGTCTGAAACTTGGGCCATTGGCCAGATGGAAACTGAACCTTGAATATCAATTTTCTAATTATCTTTATGTTGATGTTAAGGGGGAGAAAAGTTAGTTCTCTGTGTTTGATGTACTCGGGTGATGGTGGGAATTCTTACGTGCTTTACAGTGTTGAGATACATGCTTTCTCACAAGCACCGGGTTGCAGTACGGTTGTAATTACCTTCCAAATGAATGCGAATACTTGAACACCAAAAGGAAGCACTAGCCGCAGTAAATAGCGACTTAATTTTTATGTCTCCTTCCTTATGTCTCATGTGTTCAAATACTTGTTTTTCATCCCTGCCATCCAAAGAGACAATGTAGAAATGTTACCAGAGAGAATATCTGCTACAATTTACCTGTATAAAACTAAAAACCCCACACTAACTCTATATAAAAATTGAAGAGGGTTAAAGTGCAGAAGCTTTCCCTCTTCTTGTGTATGGGTTAGCTGTTGTCTTTTCAAGTAGTGTCATTTCTTTGCACTAATGACTTGTTACTTCAGTTTTCAGAAGAAAGTGACTGACTCTCCTGACACAATACTGAGGAGTGGGTTGAACAACAGATACCGTGTGCTGGAAGTCAGCATAATACAGAGAAATGGCAGTGACCCTGAGAAACACTTGACAATTACAGCATCTCAGTCACTGGAAGATACGGAACTGTGCATTCTTAGGAATGGCTGGTAATCCATACAGAAATGTAGAAGTCTGAAAAGAGGATTGTTAAATCAGTTTTTCTTTGTGTTGCCTTTGGGATGAGTTTTACTGTCTTAAAAGTGATATGAAATCCTCAAACAACTTCTATGTAATGTACTCTTATCAGTATATTACTGTAATGGATATTCATCTTGAGAGAATTGATGCCATGTAACTTGTGTTGAGTTGATATTGCTACCTTAAAGTTTTAATTTGTCTTTGTACTAATAAACAGCAAGACAGTAAACTCTAAGCAGACCTATTTGTTTAAGTGTTGTCTTGCAACAATTAGAAATGTACAAAGCTATGCCTGTAAAACCTGAGGTTTTCCAGTCTGTTAAAATCACCTTAGCTTGAGTTCTACTGCACAAGTTTTTTCAGGTAAGGATAGGATTCGAATTTAGGTGTTTGTGCATTGCATGATGTGTTACAGAAGAAAATGCTAGCTTAGTCTTTTGAAACACGTGGGTGCACACGTACTATTTGGAACTGCTTTTCACTTTCTGTGCAAGCCTGAAAGATGGGAGAAAAGTATAAGACTGTTTCTTGAAGGAAAAAATATAAAAGACCTTGAACCCTGAAATTTCTAAATTAATAAAAATATCTTTAGATTTTGCTGAGCTTCTGAAACAAGTAGAATTGTTAAGTAGAAAGGTTGATGTCATGTAAAGAAAAAGTATAAGACGTAACAATACTGAAATGGCTCAATACATGGGTCTGGAATGACTTGAAGTTAACAGGATTTTCTCTACGTTCAGGCTGTCCTGATGCATGGTACTCTAAAAGTATCAAAGTTTTGTCAATAAAAATTTCTTTATTGTCTTTTAGAATTTACTTAGGTCAATTTCTTAAAGAAGAATCACTAAAACCTCCTGTTTCAAAGTATGTTGGCTCTGATATATTAATATATAATCCCTAGTACATTGCGTGTGTAAATTGCAAACAGTTGTTCAAATGTATTACGTTACAGGGAGTCGGTTCCGGTTGTTCCAGGAGACATCATTCATTTAGAAGGGGAGTGTAGCTCTGGTACCTGGGTCATAAATGAACAGTCTGGATACCTGGTTCTTTACCCAGACCTGCTGCTTTCTGGCACTACAATATCAAATAGTATTCGATGTTTGAGAAGAGCAGTGCTGAGTGAAAGGTTTAGGGTAAGTGTTAATTCTAGAGCATCAAGCATATTAATGGGTTACTGTTCCATTGAGACTTGTAGCTTAGCTCAATATTAAAACTGGCTGAGATGCTGTATTGCAAAATGTCGTTATTAGCTATTCATAATGCTTACAATTTAGAATAATTTAGAATGGAAACTCTCAGTCTCAGGTTGAACTTGTGTTTTGAATTGCAACTGAAATAATCCTATATTCTTAATACAGCTGATAAGACAAAGAAACGGTCTTCCCACTTAAAATTCTGGCAACTTCTTTGATAATGTCTTGCCACATTTTGTGTGGATATAAATCCTTTGTGAGGGATGTGCCTCTTGTCAACAATATGAAAACATAATCACAGTTGGCCAAGTTAAAAGCCTCTGAAAAAAAAATCAGCCAATTCCATAGGAATCAGTGTGGGCTAACTCTGGAATCTGAATCCAGCTGCTGGAATTTGGAAAGAGGAAAAGTTTCTTGTGGTAGTGTCCTTGCTGATACATGGATGGCAGAGAAGCAACAGCTGCCAGTTTCAGCTGAGGAAAACTTCCAGACATGGTAGGAATATAAATCTAAATGGGCAAGGGAATTGTAATGGAGTGGTAACACAGGAGGTTCTGCTTAAACGTGAGAAAAAACTTCTTTACAGTGAGGGTGCCAGAGCACTGGGACAGGCTGCCCAGGGAGGTTGTGGAGTCTCCTTCTCTGGAGACATTCAAGACCCGCCTGGATGCCTTCCTGTGTGATCTCATTTAGGTTCCTGCTTCGGCAGGGGGATTGGACTGGATGATCTTTCGAGGTCCCTTCCAATCCCTAACATTCTGTGATTCTGTGTGTAAGCTGGCTGGCAGCCTGTGACTGGAACAGGAAAACTTAAGTACAGGAGATTAAGACTGTGAAACGGTGTCAGCTGTTCATTAGAGGAGTAATGGGAGTAAACTAATCATTTGGAGGGCACAATGCAGAGGGTCCTTACTCTGGGATAACACCATCCACCAGTTGTGAGTGCAACCCACAAGTGCCAGGTCTGTAAAAGATACTGGTAAATACTTAAACCACAGTGAGTAGATTTCAAGTTGCTTGGTGGTGTCTCATGCAGAGGTCATAACTTACTACTACTTTCAGTTCTTATGAGTCTACAGTTTCGAGGTCCCTTCCAATCCCTAACGAGCCCTGGTGGTGGTTCAATGGGTTTCTGAGCCATTTTAGTGATATTTGGAATAATTTTGTCTGAGGTTGTAACACACAGGAAGCTACTTCATGCAAAAAAAATAGTATCTGTGAGATTGTAGAGATAAGTATTTGTATTATGAAATACTGCTATCGGTACTGCCCACAGGCAAAACTTGCTCAAAATTCATTTTAATCTGTGCCTTTGTTTCTCACTTGTCAGTCATTTAGGGTTTGTATCTAACATTGTCAGGGTTGGGATTAAAATGGGAGATAAAACAATAGAAGTGATCCATATTTGTCTGTTTTCATAGTCAGGTTTGAATAGATACTAATTAGTGAGGTGAAAGCTCTAATGATCTTGCAGTTAAATAAATGCAGTCCATCACGTGCAGCATATAAAAATCAGAAATTTAATAGAAAAGTTGCCATGAAGTGGGCATAAATCTTCATGTATATGTGTGTTGTATAACATCTATTGCAGGGCTCAGACTCCGGTTCACGCCAAACGCTCATTGGTACAATTCTTCATGAAATTTTCCAGCAATCGGTAACGAATAACTTGTCACAAGAAAAAGTAGAAGAACTAGCAAATAAAATTGTGTACGGACAAAAGTATCTCAGAGAAATGTAAGTAGCATTGCTGGTGTCTTCTATGTTTGGAAAACAGGGTAGGAACACTTGAACTAGCAGATAAAGTTGTAATTTTAAAAATGTAGCACTAGTATTTGGGAGAATACTCTGCCGAATGACCTTGCTTGTCGAAACTTGGGTATCTTAATAAGATAATTCTCTGTTTCGTAATGTACCTTAATTTGCCTTCACTGCTGAGCTACTTACATAGATCTGAACTATGTTTCTGGAATAATTGAATGTGTAGGTTTGTTTTATTTTTTTTTTCTCCTTTCAGGCCAAGCAGGGTAGAGTGTGTCTGCCTGTAACATTAGATTTCCAGGCATCTCCCAAAGCTGAGTTAAATGTGACGAGCATAATTAATTTTGATCCTCAGGAGATGAACTTGAAACTTGTGACTGACCAAGCATTGAGATGTCTGATTTTCATATTCTTTATCAGGTTACTTAACGGCTCAGTTGTTAGAGGACCTTTAACTTATTTTCTCTGCAAAACTGATAGAAATGCTAGCCAAAGAAACAGGCTTTATATTTCCATCAGAAAATGGCAAGATGAATGGCTGTCACTTTTAAGATTTTACTGCAGACTAGATTAAAATCTAATTCAAGTCATGTAAAAAGTTATTATACCTAGACTATTATAAATTGTATGTAGGGCAATGTCAGTACCTGTTAGCCCCAGATGAGTTGGGCTCATCTGTTTAACTCTAACAAGTTAAAATTGTAACAAGGTTTATTACTCTAGTTCTGTTATGAAGGTAGATGTTTTGAATTGTGACTGCTAAGAATGCTTAAAGGCTTTTGTGGTGCTCTGGACTTCTCTGTTTGAAACTGTTGATTTATAATTCCTCTTTGTATACGTAGGCTACTATTTGTTGGGATTGGAAAGTAAGTTACATAAGTCTGCTGGCTGTGGTCATTGGTGCCTGTATGAACCTTTCTGTGCAAAACCCACTTGTATTTCTCTGTTGCTGTAGAATAATGACATTATTTCCAGTGAATGCCAGTACTGAATTATCTAATGGCACGTGATTAGGTTCTGTTTAATGAGACTTCTGCTTTCTTGTGTATTTGTAACTGTAGCAAATGCAGAGGATCGTGATTCTTCTCCAATTAAAATGCTCTGAAGCCTGTCAAAACATATATGAAGAACAAGTAGCAGATCAGTGTTTTCAGGCATAAAGCAAATGGTCTTTTTATTTTTTTATCTTTTCATTTTGGCATAAAGGATAGGAATAGCCATTTTTAAATCCATGAGTCTGGTACTCCTTTCTTGCAGTCTAGCTATTAGTTTTGTTTAATCACATCTACTGTGCTGATGCTTTCATTGTGCTACACCTGTAATTTCAAAAGTTACATCAGAAACTAACATAAGTGTTTTCCATCTCTTGTAATGGATGTTCAAGTATAGCTTTATGAACTGATCAAGTTGAACCTTAATGAATCTGTCATTATCTACAATTTATAGATGTTTATAAAAACTTGACAGTTATTTCTATTAATCTTGTTGCTACTTGAGGAAAAATCTTGTTAGTACCCATAGCAAATCTAATATTTCTTTTTCCTTAATGTGTGCGGCTTTATTTTTTAGGTATCACTTAAATCTGAAACAAACAGAAATAATGCAGGAAGTGGAAGAATATCTGCCATCGTTTTTTAAGTGGGCAGAAGACTTCATGCACAATCCAGCTAACCAAAATAAAATGCAACTAAAACTGTAAGAAGCCAGAATTAAAAGTTAAAACTGCTCTAAGTTGTATATCTTGTTTGGTTCACTTTTAATTTTTAGGACAACACTTTTAATTCAAATCTATTCAGTGATATGGAGCTAATTCATGACCTTACTGCCAAAACAGCTAATCTTGAGAGCTGCATGTTTAGCTGCCACTTTGAGTACTGGGGAATACATTAAGACTGAGGGTGCACTGACATAAAAATTTTATTGGTCTTAAAATTCTTGTAAACTGTGTGGTAAAAAGTAGAAATTTTTGTAAAAAAAATTAGTGCAAAAATATTAAATATTATAACACATATTAACATTTAAATACTAAGAATTAAAGGAAATTGTTAACTTCTGACTTAATTTTCTTCCTAGGTCAAATGGTGAAAAAACAGAATTCTCTTCTAAGATAGAGATTGTAGATATTTTAGACATTGAAGAGAATATCTGGTCTCCCAGATTTGGGTTGAAGGGAAAGATTGATGTTACAGCCAGGGTGAAAATCCATCGCCAGTCTGGAGTACAGTCTAGGATAATGCCATTAGAGCTCAAGTCTGGCAAGGAATCTAACTCCATAGAGCACAGAAGCCAGGTACAAAACCCAAATATCTAATTTCCCTATCAGTGGCTATGTATACTTTTTATTTTATTAGATGACCTATTTTGTCTTATGAATGTGAAACATTTCGTTTGTATGTGGTATTATCTAGATTTATGGATGACAGATCCTGGCATACCCAAAGCTGCTGGTGCAAAATGAAAGTGAACTGAGGAATGAGATATTACATATATATACACACACACACACACACACATTTACCACTTTCAAATACTTTTATAGTCTTTATCCTGAAATATCTGTTCTTTATTCTCTTCTTACTACATTCAGGTATTAGGTTGAGGCAAACTGCTTCAGGAATTAGTGTCATATGTCTTTCCAGATAGGTGGCCTGATCTAGAGGTAGTAGCCTCGTTATAAGCTTTTGTTAAGGAATATGCCTTTTAATTGAAATCCTTGGTTAGATGCTTACTGCTTCTAGATTGCTTGTGATGGTAATGGCTGCTTAACCATCTAAATTATGGGAAAACTAAATACAGTTTATAACGTATTTTGGTTTTAATACATTGTAATAAGTTTATATCTAATGTTTGCAGGTTATTCTGTATACATTGTTGAATTTAGAACGGAGAGTAGATCCTGAAGCTGGATTTCTGCTTTACCTTAAAACTGGTACTATGTACCCTGTTTCTGGAGCTCGCATGGACCGAAGAGGTAAAGCTGTTGCTCTTCCCCAGAAACCATAATTATCTTTATTAAAATGAAACATTTTAGTAATAGTTACAAGGTTTACTCTCATGAACATGTATACTTAGAGATGTATCACTTGTTTTAATGTTAATTCCAGTAAGCTTATGTTAAAAATTACTTGTTTTGTTAATGCCGCACGACGACAATTTCTGAGGTGACTAAAAAGTTGATGGCTATTTACTTTTGAGTTAGAAATTAATGCAAACAAACCCAAAAACATCAGCTTAGTTTGTTCTTTTCTTGGCAGAATTAATGAAGCTAAGAAACCACGTGGCCTTTTACCTAACACACAGTACATATAAATCTGATGTGGGAAGACAGCAGTCACAGCTTGCTGCTTTGCCTCCTGTAGTTGATGACAGTCAAGCCTGTAAATATTGCTCCCAAATGCACAATTGCTTTCTATACAGCAGGTAAGTTTTAAATAAGCCTGTTTTTAAATAAGCTTGAATAATTGTAGCTTTCAGTACTATGATTTCATTTCTGTGTGTTGACAGTTTCTTATTTCTTTATTGAGGACTCTTGCACCCCAAAAGAATATTCCATAGACTCCCATGGCAACTTTTATAGTGCAAGGGACTTGCAGGGACTTAGTGTTTGCTCGGGTACACTTTCTGCAAGACAGTCTGAGAAGTCTCAACAAAATCTTGATGGTAATAACCGATTCCTGTTACATCTAAGTTAATCATAATTATTATTTATAAAAAGCTGTATTCTTGCAACTCCTTGAAATGGACAGTTCTTTGAGACTGATTTATGGCTGGACAACAATTCTTTCACTTTAACTCTGTAGAAGATCATTTCTGTGTAGAGCATCTCACAAGGAATGATACTTTGATATTACTCTGCTGAAGTGTTATTGCATTTCCTCTTAAATAGAAGTCATAAGCAAATACTTTATAAATTTTCACATGAAGTTATTGAATTGTTTTAAAAGGTGTTGTAAGTTTTAGTCTTGTCCTTGTGCTGTGCAAAAAACAACCAAAAGTGTAGTCTGAAGAGATCAAATGAGATGTTAGAAAAGGAGAGCTTTTGGGGTGAACTTGTGTAACTGTAATGTCTGATTGTTTTTAAAATTGTAGGGGTAAAAGTGTATGTTGAGGGACCTAGCTTTGTGGGCATACACGGTATGTTTTTGTAGACTAGTTTTTGTGCAATATTACTTGTAATACTCAGTTGTTACAGCAACAATTTTATTACTAACTGGGTAGCTATTCACTTCTGAACTAACACTTTTTCTTTGGTTGCATTTTATATACATGATTAGGTATAATGTCTATTGATATTTAGTTCTGAGATAAATTGACTTGAAGTCTGGTTTTGTATTAACTATTAAATCCTCTTTACTTAGCTAAATCTCAATATAGTATTCATATGTTACAAAAAAGGAATAAAAGATCAGCTATGTATACAGTACTAAACTTGAAATGTCTTTAATTGGTCTTTGACTAACTTGCTGTCCTTAATTCAAAATCATAAAGATGATGTAAAGTTACTAATAGGAGATTGTTCGTACGAACAAAGGATACTTTATTAATAGGATAACTTTATTTTAGTGATGACAAATTAATCTAGCTGCTATGTTACAGCATATATTTTCCTTTGCATTATGTACATATAGACTTGGAAGAAAAAAGATACAAGTTGATGCTTTACTGTGTTTGCTTCTACTCCTAGAGCTGTAGAACAAAAGATGGCCAGTGTGTCTTTTCCTGCTGCCATGGTACCCATTATTGAAAGAGAGACCCAGCACCTGAAACCCTCCCACTTAGAGTATTTCAGCCTGTGGTATCTAATGTTAACCTTGGAGCTGCAAAGTGGAGAGGGTAAAAAGGGATATAAAAATATATGGATGATACCTTCTTTGGAAAGGTAAGATGTAATTTCTAACTTCATACAAATGATGCTCCCTTCAGAAACTGGAGAAGAGGCATTGTCAACTTGTGTTTTCACTACAGGGAAAACTGGATGTTTTCTGGTGTTTGTAGAAATAGTAAAATATGCTACTTGCATTGGTAGCGAGTATTTTTTTGTGAGGTGTGACTTAGAGGAGTCATTAGTCTAATTGATTTACTGGTTTTGTATTTACAATATGATATTTGTCTTGGTTTGTTTTATTGTTCTCCTGTCACACATAGGAAGCAGCAAACTGCAGCCTCAGTCTTCATAAGCAAAAGTGGTAAAATTCTGCTTTGTTTGTGTCTCTGGAGCCTAAGGCTGGGTGCTGACTGTGAGCTCAGCTCATTGTGCTGGTTTCCTGAGGGTTTACTTGGCAAACAATGGTGTGTTTTGGACCCTACACCTTGGTTTGGCTAGGAATGTGGATAAGGGCTCTTTTTGACAAGTAGCATGTTACTGTACATCACCTAGTCCAGCAGCTGTGGAAAAAATAATTGGTGGTTTATAGGCCCATTTCAAGGCATCTGTAGAAGTGAAATGTAGCTGAGTTGTTTTAAGTGAAACAAGTAACTCTGTAAACAAGTATGGAACATCTTGGTGAAGTGGATCCATACATTTCAATATTTGTTTTTTAACAGGAAATTATAGATAACTTTAGCCTAAATATTAGTCTGTTCTTGAAACAAATACAAAGGTCCTACATATTTTTACAATCCTTTTCTGGTTAAACTGGCTGTTGTAAAGTGACTGTTTAATCTTCCTGGTTCTTGTGTTTGTTTGGGTTGGGTTGTTTTGTTGTTGTTGCTTTGGCGATTTTGGGGTTTTTGAATATTTTGGTGGTTGGCTGTGGGTGGTATGGTTTTTTTACTTGGGGAGGGGTTTAGTATTTCTCTTACTGAGAGGATGATAATATTAAAATGTATTTCTGTTTCAAATATCTTTAGAGAGAAGGCTGGAGACTGTGTTGGAAACATGATCAGAGTTGATGAAGTGCAGGAAATTTCCGAGGGACAGTATCTACATTTTTTCCAACGTAGAAATGGTGCCATACCTGGAACAAACCTATTGGTTGGTGATCGAGTGGTTGTGAGTGGAGAGGAAAATGGTTTACTTGGCTTGGCTACTGGCTATGTTAGAGAAGTCAGTGTGACAAAAGTCTCCTGTGTGTTGGGCAGGTAACAGAATAAAAAGAAAAATATCTGTTTGAAGACACTATGATACTGGCTTCAGGAAGGGTACTTCTAGATGTCCAAAAAGCTCTGATATGTTCTGACTCTTCTTGCTGAGCTTGGGGAAGTACCCTTCAGAAATTCTCTTATCTTGATTGAAAATGTCAATACCTGGTCAGTGTATATGCCTGTCTATTTAACTAGGTTGCCTTCAAACTCCAGTCAGTTATGTCTCCAACATGTGACTATACAGATACAGTGATTACTGTGTTACTAGTAACTTTCATTATTCAGACTGTATTGTCTTTAAATCTGGCTCTACTTGTGTTTTATTTAGATCAGTTAATAGTGTGTTTCTTCTAGCTATTGCTTCACTGTGGGACCTCTGGAAGATATCACTTAATGCTTAGTAATAAGTCTTTAATCATCAGCATACTGCTTGTAAACATAATTATTCTGTCTGTGTTACTGTCATCCTTCAGGAATTTGTCAAAGCTCCCCAAGAACACCATATTTAGGTTGGATCATGAAGAAGGAGATTTTGGTATAGGAGTCCCATTTGAAAATCTTTCGAAACTGATGAAAGATTCCCCAGTCAGGTATGAAAAATCAAAATAATTTCACACTTTCAGAATTTTCAGATAAAGTTTCTCAGCTGGTAACTATTCTTGTTTTTTTTGTTGTTTTTTTTTTAATCCACAGTGAAAGGCTCCGCAACTTGATAATTGACTTCCACAAACCACGTTTTATTCAGCATTTGAGCTCTGTCCTTCCTCCAGAAGCAAAGGAAACTGTTGCAAGTATTTTAAAGGGTACAAAGTGTCTTTCCTCAAAATCCTATATTTAATAGTACTTCTCCATAGCCAATACATTTATCACACTAAATATAAGGAGTTTTTTCTTACTATGGGGTCCGATGATAGTTTTCTGCTTAAAAATTAGAAACAAGTTTTTACTTTGCATGTCTTCCTTGATTAAATTAGTCTTAAAGTAGTTGGAAGACCTGACCAAGATACTTGTTTACAACTTTATTTTACTTTTGTTAGTTGCTGCAGCTTGCAGTTTTCAAACAGAGGGCCATATGATTACCTCTCTAACCTTTACTAAAGGAAGAAACAGGGAAGGCTCTTTAGAGGAGGCAGACTTTGTGGGAGTGGAAGGAGATGGGCTTTGGTGTAAGCGTTCACTTGTATAATCACTCTTCCTGACTTGTTGGCTGCTCTGTAGTGTGTGATGCTTTGTGGCACTCTTTTTGTTTTCTCTTTTTTTCAAAACAATTTGTTTAGGTATGTGGCAGTTGAAAATATTTTGTTGTTCTGACAGAGTTGTCTGTGAAAACAGAAATTTAACTGAATTCTCTTAGAGCAAATAGAACTTTTTATAAAAACTCGGTCTGAAGACTTATTTTTTACTTGAGCTTTGCCTAGTCCAAATAGCTGGAATGTGCTGCTTATTTGCATCAGACTGGGGAAAAACAGCTGTGATGTAATACTTTTTCTAAACACCATGGTGCTATATGTGCAACTCATTTCCCTTTGCTGTAGGTTTGGATGTGAAAATGTGTATGATAAAATAGAAATGCCCATACACAATATCATATGGAAGTGGTAATTTAGGATATTAGAAAAAAATCACAAAAGATCTAGGAATAAAAGTGTCTTCAGTCATAAAAATGTCTTTCTAGGACTGTAGTGCAGATCCTGTACTATGTCTTTTGTATTATATTTAATACTATTATTTCATTAGAATCTACAGACTTAGTCTGATCAATCCTTTTCTTTGAGGACTTTAGTGGAGGAGGAAACTATAGTTTTGTTTCATCAACTTTAGCAATTGTTACAATGATTATGAAGTGTAGACATTTCATTTTTGTTTTTCTTTTTAAAGGTCTAAATAAGCCTCAGAAACAGGCAATGAAACAAGTGCTACTTTCAAAAGACTACACGCTTATTGTGGGTATGCCTGGAACAGGAAAAACTACTACAATATGTGCTCTAGTAAGATCGTGTACCTTTGATGTTTAATTTTTTTTTCTTGTGATTTAGAGGATATCATTAAACAAACTATGTGTAAAGCATACTGTCCAAAATTAATTGACATGACTTAGTCTACAGCTATCTGCATAATTTCAAAGAAGAAAACACATTTCTTTTTACTTAAGAAGTTACATTTGGTACAACTGAAAATGTATTTTGTGGAGTAGGATTCTCTTTTGTGTAGGAATATATCTGGGAGGGAGGAGACTGAAGTGTGATATTTAATCACTTCTGTGACACTTTAATGTTAAAATTCCGTGGTCCCAAATGTCAGCAAGTCCTCAAATCCTCAGAGTTCAAAAAAAGGACTCCTTGGGGAAGTCAGTAACTTGTCCATTGTAAATTGTATAAACCCATGGTGCTGAAGCTCTGGGCAGCCTGCTAGCCATCTCCTCCTCCTTGGTGGTTCTCTTTCCCCAGGAAAGGACTGTAGGAGCATACTGGATTCAGGCTGTGGGCTGAGTGAGTTTTTCTTGAAATAGCAGTATCATCTCACTTCCAGCTGTCATCAGCTTCTGAGGAAAGAGGAGGCTGGAGAGAAGCAGAGATCAGCACGTTCTGCTGAATCTGTTGTGGCTTAATTGTCACGGAGAACAGTGTTTGTGGAATGGGCTGTGCATGACTTGTTCTTGCAGTGCGGATCTTTAGAGTGCAGTTCCTTCTTTTCAGTGCAGTTTGCGAGCACGCATAGATGTTCTTGGCTCTCACTCTTTGCAGTGTGCGCAATAAGCCTGCTGTTGATGAGAACCATCAAGTCTACTGCCCACATTGCTTTGACAATAGCTAACTGGCAGATCTGGCCAGAAAGATTTACATAAATGAAGCCATACTTCTTGTTGCATCCCTCCAAAACTTCTTGTGTTTTTAATTTAGTCAAATATGGGATTGCTGATTCTTGTACATGGACTAATAACTTTTCTTTCCCTTTGCTACTCATTAGGTGAGAATTCTTTCTGCTTGTGGCTTCAGTGTTCTTCTGACTAGTTTTACACACACTGCTGTAGACAATATCCTGCTAAAGCTAGCCAAATTCAAAGTTGGTTTCTTGCGTTTGGGGCGAGCTCAGAAGGTTCATCCAGATATACAGAAATTTACAGAAGAAGAAATTTGTAGATCCAAATCAATT
This sequence comes from Antrostomus carolinensis, assembly GCF_000700745.2. Taxonomy (NCBI): domain Eukaryota; kingdom Metazoa; phylum Chordata; class Aves; order Caprimulgiformes; family Caprimulgidae; genus Antrostomus; species Antrostomus carolinensis. Next base: position 8,898 of record NW_010306569.1, on the reverse strand, counting down.
AAATCTGTAACAGATTTGGAAGAGGTCTATAACAGTCAGGTGAGAGTGTTTTTTGTTAGCCCTGTAAATTAAGGATAGTTACATTAGCATTCTGGTTGTTTGCATACTGCAGAGAAGGATCCCATCCCAAGGGTGTGTTACTACTATAAGAAATCTGAGCTGAAAAAGATACTCGATCTCTGCATTGCTTCAATTTCTTTATAGCCAATAATGATTAACATTAACAATCTGATAGTTGAAAAGCATTGTTTATGTCCACACAAAGTAACTTATCATTGTGCTTTTATCTGAGATCTTGTGTGTGAGGGGTAGAGGAGATCTCGTCTGTCTTTATTCACTTCTTGCTGAGGTTTGTCCTTTTTTACTCCCCTCCAACTTGCACTTGTTGTGCCATTTGTACAATCAGCAGATGGGGAAGAGGAAGTGGTCTGCTGTGGAGCTGACCTGGCCAAACAACTTTTGATAGAAGTATTGGTGTTGCCTGTGTGAATATTAATACAAACCATAATGGGAGCTGAGTAAACTGAGTTAGTGGCAGCTTTAAATTAAATTCATTAAAAGAATGAAACTTCATGGTAGTTGGAATAAATGCCAATTTAGCAAAAGCTGCCATTTACTTTTTTGTTGATAGGCATTGCAGGGGGATGATTGAAGTAATGAGGGAAGTGGCTTAATGTTTCATATTTTAGTCATTTTGGATTGCAGTGGAAGCACAGGGGTGGGAAGAACTGTGCTACTGTTGTTGTTTCATCTTCTCTTTGGAATTAAAAAGCCAAACAAACAAACCACATAACTTTCTACAGTAGTGGTTGCAGCACACTCCATGAATTGTACGTGCATAGAACCTAATATCGCTCTGAACACGTGGCAGGAACAAGTTATTTACCACAGTCTGCTCTAAAGCTGTTTTTTGTTTGTCACTTACAATCAATGCAAGAATATGTGAGGCTGATAAGTATGTAAGGTGTGCTGGTCTGATTTTGAAGATTAATAATTTGTTTTATTTTACATTTAGTTTAATGGGAAATGCTAGTTTTTCTTTTAACCTGGAAAATGTAGTGCCAAGGTATATAACATGTATCTTATCCTTAAAATGTGTATTTTCAGCCAGTGGTAGCAACGTCTTGCATGGGAGTAAATCACCCCATCTTTGTTCAGAAGCAATTTGATTTCTGTATAGTTGATGAAGCTTCCCAGATAAGTCAGCTCATCTGCCTGGGCCCACTATTCTGCTCCAAAAGGTTTGTGTTGGTAGGAGATCATCAGCAGCTGCCTCCACTTGTACTGAATGCAGAAGCAAGGTAAGATAAAATGCTGCTGGACAATTATTAGTAACATGAATTCTGGGAAAGCTCTTGAAATATTTTGCCCGATACATTTTTGGCTTGTGTTGTTTTTCTTTTGTAACAGAGATCTTGGCATGAGTGAAAGCTTATTTAAAAGGCTGGAACAAAACCAAAATGCTGTTGTCCAATTAACTGTGCAGTACAGAATGAATAGGTATTTAAAACTTATTTATTACATTAGTGTGTTGATGTGGGATTGAAATGGCAAGATTTGATGCCTTTTCTTGTTTTTTAAATCTTTAGTAAAATTATGTCACTGAGTAACATGTTAGTGTATGAAGGCAAACTGGAATGTGGCTCTGAGAAGGTGTCAAATGCCACTGTTAACTTGCCCAACCTAAAAAAATTGAAAATGGAGCTGGCAGATGCTTCGAAAACATGGTTGAAAGAAGTGCTTGATCCAGACACACCTGTGTGTTTTCTGAACACAGAGAAGGTAAAGTTTTATTATGATCTCCTTTCAAAATTGTATTTTTGATGCAAGTTCTTGGTACAGTCAACATGTAAAACTTCATACAGCTTTGTTAGGGTAAAATATCTAACTTTAAAAAATAGTTTTCATGTAAAATGTGCAACATGGAAAAACTTTAGCTTAGCTGATCTTTTGGGGTGGTACAGCTACTGCTGGAAACACTGCATCTAAGAGCAGCTGAAGAGCTTAATTCAGATAATATTGAATGTACTATAAACTTTGTTCTCATGTACAGAATGTAGCTCAAAGTGTGTAGCCTTATTGGATGCCCTCACAACCCCAGAATGACCTCATTTCCAGTGGCTGCGGGTCAGCAGTGTCTAATCTGTGTGCCAGTGGCAGGACATCCTAGACACTGAAGTGTGAGGGAGGAGTAGGTTGTTTTAGGTGTGTCCTTTCATGGAGACTCAAATGTTTGACAGAAAAATAAAACTCTAGAGTAGATAAAAATTATGCAAAGAAACTGTGTAAAAGGAGGAAGAGTTTAAATGCATGTGGAAAAAGATTAATAAACTAGTACATATTTGTGGTCTCTAGTACTTGCTGTCACTGTAGTTAGTGATTGGATTACGAAGATTTGAGTCTGTCTTCCTCTAGCAGGTTTTATGTTGATTCCTATTAATACTGTGTTTTGCCAATAATTATATCAACTGATGATTTTTTATGCTGACCCTGGGAAGAACTCTTCAATTTCTTTCTGTGTTCTCCAGGACATTCTACGGGATTCATTTTTTTAAAATAACAGTTCTTGTAGAATCTCTTCAATGATCTGAAAAGAAACACAGTGTTTACTTTAGTGACTTAAGGACACTTCTAAAAAAATGCCTAAACTAAACAGAGGGACCTTTTCCAAGAATGTCTTCACAGAAGGGCAGACAGTTGGTCCCAGGGAAGAGGCTTGTTCCAATAAGGAACTGGCTGATACACTGTTCGTCTAGTAATCAGACCAAAATTGGTAATGTGAAAGCTAGAGTTTCTGTTCCATTTTAATTTTTTTCTTCCCTAGAAAGCCCATCTCAAGTATAAGGCAGCTGTTCTGTTTGTAGAACCAGCAGGAAATGTTCATTTTCCAAAATAATCTTGGTTTTGTTGAGACATTAGGCTATAATGTCATATCTCTTTGGACTTCCTGTCAGAACTCCATGTATTGTTGTAGTTACAGAGGAAAGGAGGAAAAAAAAAAAAAAGGGAGAGGGGAAGAAAAAAAACCCCAACCATCCCACCAAACACAAAACTGGCATTTGTTTTGTTTCCTTTGACTTTATAGTATTTTTTTCCCTGTATGCCATTGTTCATAATATAACCAACAAAAGTTTCTGAAGAAACATAGTTGGAGGGCATATGAAAGGGGAGAAAGGAGAGAAACAATATTGTATGACAAGACCAGGAAGCTTGCATTTATTATGCTACTATTAAAAAAAAAAAAAGCCTCTACTGTTTTCTGTTTAATAATGTGACATGTTTGTGAGAGTAATTGGAAATCTATTTGTTCCTTTTTTGCCAAACCCTGTGCCAATCTGCGCATCTTCTGACAGCTTGGGTTTGAATGTTGAAAAATTACATCCTTGATTTAATGCCAGTCTTCTGAGAAACTCTATATCAAAGTTGTTCTGTAGGTTTTTTTATCTTTTGGTGTGATATGCTAACGTATTAATTATGTCTTCTCATCATCATCAGGACCTGGCTTTTAGAATTTTTTTTTCCTACTCCTAAAGTAGTTTTTTGCAATCTTTGGCTACATTGATGCTAGTGTGGATAGAAACCAACTGTTGGTTAAAACAGTGCTTTTCTGCTTGAAGGCTTCAGCACGTGCAAGTTTGGAGGCTTCTTAGGTGTGATGTTTTCAGATTAATAAATTAAAAAAAAAAAGAACCAACCAACCCAAAAAAACCCCAAACCAAACAAACCCAAAACAGTGTAACTATAACAGTATAGCTTAATTCAGTTGTGATATGACAGGTCATAACAACAGTTAGACTGAATGTATGATGGCAGTGTAAAAACAAGTTAGCTTACAGTAGGTATTAAGCTGTGTAGCTGTTGAGACACAAGCTATAGAGAAACTGCTGTTCTGGGAAAGGCAATGAGATCTTCTAATATGAAGGGAAATATTTTCAGCTTCTGTAATCTGTGCAACATACTGAAAACACACTGTGTCACATAAAAAGCTTGGAGGACGTTGCAGAAAAATAGGATTCTTGCTGGAGTGTATATACCCTACTTAAGCAACACAATACAGGTGACCTTTTTTGCACATGGCTGGAATCCTAAAATAAACTTGTGGATGCAGTAATCTACCACATACATATGTAGTGGCCTTGAAGACTGCTATATAGAGTTCTAGCAGTGTTGCATATGGGTTGTCAATCTCTGTTAGATTATTGTTTGTTCATTTGCAGTGCTTTAGTGTGCTAGGCATTGAACATAGATTACACTTAATGAAGTAAGAGTCAGTTGAACTCCTGGATTTGTGAAGCTTTTGATGCATATTGTACACTGTGAGATTCTATACACGTGCAGTGGTACTGCTCTAGCAAGCAGATACCACTTACCTGGAATACTCTTAAAAATATTTACTGTGCATTACTTTACCCACACATTAAACATAATAGCAATCTCCAGATTCAGCCATTCAGATGATATTGGGGTGGTTCAAAGAAGTAAAACTAGTTATAACAGTATTCCAAGAGTGTTGCTTTAAGTCAGACTGTATTACCTCTCATTTTAAGTGACAATGCTGTCATAAAAATTTAGAAGGAAAACTGAACAAAGTGGCATCTAAGAAAACAAAGTTGATGTTTGTCACTAGTAACAGGCAAATAGTGGAATGAGTAAAGTAGTAAATGGCAGTAAATGAGTAAGGTAGTAAATGGAATTCAGAGCCAGAAAGCAGAGGCAGATTTAGTGTATGCTCAGTTTTAGACTGTTTTAAATCAAGAGGTTTGTTACTTGACCCCAGATGCTGAGCTGCATGCCAGTTTACTAGAAGGGCAATGCATCAGGGATGCATTAATTGCTAATAATACAACTTAAACTTTAGAGAAGGCAAGAACTAAGCAAAGAGAATAAATTATAAAACTGTGGTACCAAAATGACAAGAGGTTACATTCTAGGCTTGTTCCTGGCTTTCTGGTCTTATTCGTACATGATGCAGGGAAAGGGAGTTAATAGTTAAGAAATGGTAAACTGAGTTTTGGGGTGGGTTTGTTTTTTTTTTGTTGTTGTTGTTTTGTTGTGTGGTGGGTTTTTTTTCTAATTTGGAAGTTAAAATTTAACACTACCATTTTGGATAGTTTTAAGTGTAGGCTTTCAAACACTTAAAAAAAATCCTTTCTGCCATGGAAATGGGGAAAACTTACTGTAAACATTGTATGAAAAGCCTTAAAAGTCCCATGTTAAATACAGTTTGAGTTTGCTCTTTTACCTTGTCAGGCTGGGAAAAGTAATTTTTTTTTTTTTATATGCTATGTATTGTGTGAACTGTAAAGGCAGGTGATGAAGCTTTGGCAGTGACTTACTAGCACTAGAAACTAATTTCAGCAGATTTTTTTCAACTTGTTTTGCAAATACAGTATTCTGAAATTACAGTATAGGCTTTTATAGTCTGTAAAATTTAGCATTTAGCTTTATTTTTTATTGCAGCTGTTACTATAAAACCACGTATGATATGGTGAGTTAGGGATCAGAATATACTATGCCATTGTAGACAGCAAGAGTCATTATTTTCCATTTATATTTTTAAAGGTTCCAGCACCAGAACATGCAGAAAAAGGTGGTGTAAGTAATGTGACAGAAGCTAAACTAGTATTCTTCCTCACATCACTGTTTATTAAGGTATCTTTTACTTTATTACACTGTTCAGAGGGACAGCTTTATAGTAATTTTTATGTTGCTATAGTAAGGGTGACTATATGTATTGGGTTATTCTTTGAGGGATAACTTTAAGGATAAACTAAAGGTTGGCTACATGTCAGTATAGTGAGGAACCTGAGGTCTGCTTTCAGTTCCCCATTCCTTGCCTGGCTATATTTGGGGTGCAAAAAAACTGGATGCAGTAACTACTATTTTCTTTGGTTAATACCAGTTATACCTAGTGTTCCATTGATGACTTAGTGTAGATACGGTATCTTGCAGCACTGTTTAAAAAAATCCATGAAGATATGCTGACATTAATGAGTATCCCAAGATAACTGCAGTGACAATTTTTTTTCCTTCTGTTTCTTCTTCATTCAGGCTGGTTGTAAGCCTTCAGACATTGGTATTATATCACCATACAGACATCAATTAAAAACAATCACTGATTTGATGGCAAAATGGAAGAATAACAGAGTGGAAGTCAACACAGTAGACAAATACCAAGGAAGAGACAAAAGCATCATAATCGTGTCTTTTGTTAGGAACAATAATGATGAAAATGTAAGTTGGTCATATTAACTCTGTTTCACTCAATTTTAATAGTTATAAACCTCACTTTCAAAATGCATCTACATTACATTCTGAAATTTAAGTAGGAAAAATAAAAGCAAATTATGTTCATGTAACAGCTTGGCGCCCTTCTGAAGGACTGGCGACGCCTTAATGTTGCCATCACAAGAGCCAAGCACAAACTAATCATGGTGGGCTGTGTTCCATCCCTGCGCCGCTATCCTCCATTAGAGAAGCTACTCTGCCATTTGCAGTCTCAGGCAATGATATCCTTTTTTCCACGCTGTTTTGTGAAAGGGGAAAGGTAAGATTGAGTTACTGAGATCAGAGGTAAGGTTGGGAAGATCTTTGATTATTTAGGTTGTATTTTTTACACTGACTGGCAACACAGTACAAAATGTGCTAATTAAATATGCCAAAAATATACTTGAGATCAAACTAATAGATGGGTTTGGAACCTTCAGTGTCTTCAAAAGTAGAAAAAGCCCATGCTGGTTTGCAAGTCAACTTTGACATTTATTTTAATTTTGAGGCCTGAATTTTTAATGTTTAATGCTTTTGCAGTTTTTTTTTTTTATCTAGTTTCTTGGCAACTTAATGTCAGTGTGATTGTTTTCCTCAGAAGTACCACACATTTAATTTAAACACATCTGGTTCATGAATAACATTGCTAGAATGGAAAATGGTGTAACTTTCAGATAACTTATTTTTTTCTTTCTCTCTGGCATTGTACTGAGTTTGCTCTAGCTATGGCTGTTTCCATCTCCTATTTAAATACCGAAGCCCTCATTAGCTGCTTTATTTGCAAACACCAATACATATTGAAAAAGGTTTTGTGTTTTTGTGAAAGTGATATGTTCTTGAAATGCTTCCTTAACTTGCTACATCTTCAGTCTTCCAGCAGGGGCTCAGGAAAGTATCCACAAGTGTAACATTTTATGATTGTGAAGATGGAGAGTTTTAAAGGCATTTGTGTATTTTCTTCTGGTGCTGCTTGATGTAAATAACTGGTTAGTGGGGTATGAGTGCTGATGGGCACTGTTTAATCTGAATGAACCCAAAACAGAAATCATATTCAGTTATTTTAAAGGTTTCCTTTCAGCAAAATAACAATCAGCATATTAAAGAAAGAAAAGTGTATTAAGAGGGTTGTTTTAGTACTGCTGTACTTGGAACAAACCAGAAATAGGAAGTACTCTATTCCTTCACATCCTGGATAGCTACTTCCATATTCACTTTTACGTAGATAACTGTTTATCAAGATAAGTGAATGGGGAAACACTTGAGGAGGAGGAGGGAGTGAACCAATGCTGCATTGAGTCATAGCTTTCTGAGCTCATTTTGGTTTTAAAGACTTTAAAATGTAGTTTACATATAGTAATTCCATTTATTAAGAGTTCTTAATTGAGGTATTGTGCTGTTTGGGAAAAAAAATAGGAAAACCTTCTCTCTCCTTCAGAGCCTCAAGTTCTTCTTTAAAGTGTGCTTCTGGTTTTTTTAAATACTGAAGTATTTTATATTTATATATATAATGTAATTAATCTCATATGAAGATCCCTTGATGACTTTTCTAATGTCTTGATTTTGTATACATCTGGGAGAAATGTGATGTTGATTCACTTAACTCTCTTTGGTGAACTAACATTATTTAGCAGACAAATCCGTTGAAGTGAAATGCTGCCCAGTTGAAGATCATAGTAAAACTCTGGTTTCAGTTTCTGATCTGTAGTCTTTTCTTAAAAAAAACAAAACAAAAATCTCAACACTCAAAATTAAGAGATGCAGCTTGATGACTAAGTTACATGCTCAGGTTCTATTTTTTTGTAAAGATGATAATATAAGTACAATACAAAATATCATTTACTTGACAGAACTGTTTTAGTTTCTTTATACTACCTCATATTCTTGACTATTACTGAGATATTTCTTTCCAAGATCACTGGTGGAAACAGCAGGTTTTTTGTGATGCATCAGAATCATTAGTATTTGTTTTCTCTTGGATAATGCTAAGTAGTTGTGTGCATATAGTTGCAGACAAATTTCTAGATGTTAAATGTGGGCATTTTCACTCTTTTAAAGTGCTCCCTAACTTTTGTAATATTTGAAATAATAAAAATTTGATGTTTGTTTCGTTATAGTTGTTGTATTGCCATACCTTCACAAAGTTGCATGAGCAACAGCCACACAAACAATCCCGTATTTCCTTATCTACTTGTAAAATACATTCTTTCCTCTTGTTCCATGGTAGAGGTTGGCTTGGGCAGAGATCTACAGTTTAAACAATGTTTTGATCTGGTAATCTCGAGCAAAGTGGAGATATGGTTCTCCAAAACACTCTTGCATTCTAATGCTACATCCATTCTAATGGGCTGTGTTCTGGCCCTGTGGCTGCCCTTGTCCCTTAGTCCTCCTTCCTTGTAGGCCAAGGCAATGAGATCCTTTTTCTCTGTGTTCTTTTGTGTGTAGTTTCTGAAATTTGTTCTACAGCTTGCTGGTGAGCCTTTCCTAAGAAGGGGTGAGGAAAGAGCATAATTTTGAGTAATTATTAAGCAAAGTGAATTGTAGTGCTTAGGGTGTGGTAAGCGTGAACTGAGATCCCACCTCTATATGACAAAAATGCTTGGTGTTAATCACAGAATCACAGAATGTCAGGGA
>NW_010306568.1:853-1067 GCF_000700745.2 Antrostomus carolinensis | reverse complement strand
CCCTCCCAATGCTCCCCTGGGGTCGGGTCAGCAGCACCCACAGAGACACAGACACGGGTTCACACGGGGGTTTATTGGGACACAGGGACATGCTCCAGCCTGGCCTGTCCCGGCAGAGCTGCTCTTCTCCCCAGCAGCTTCGGGCCCAGGCTCACCCAGCCCAGGCAGTTCCAGCTCCTTCCCTCTCCTGGCTGGGATCTCCCAGTCCAGCCGT
>NW_010306568.1:0-667 GCF_000700745.2 Antrostomus carolinensis | reverse complement strand
GGGCACAGGGACACCAGGCAGAGCATGGGACACCCCAGCCCAGGGAGGACACAGGAGAGAACAACCTACAGCTCCTCTGGGAGCCATCAGCTTCAGGTGCATTGGTACAACTGGGAACCCCAAGAAGTGCTGGGGGGGTAGGACCTGGCTCTTGCCCCCACAGTGAGGAGAGAGGCTGTGGATCCACGGGGAGGGAGGGGACAAAAGGCCACCCTTCTTGTTGGGACAGCAGAACCAAGCCCAGGTCCAAGGTGACAGACACGTGGAAAGCACCTTCTGTCTGAGCCCCATCACCGCTCCCTACCCTCTGCCAGCCAGCCCAGGCCCCCAGGAGCACACCAGGACCACCCTGTGCCGCACAGGCAGAGACCCAGAAGGTGCTGGGGGAGCCCGGGGGAGCCCAGCTCCGCTCCCCACCACGGGATGCTCACATGAACTGCGACAGGTTGGGCACTTTGATGTTGATGTCTCCGATGTTGATGTTGCGAGGGATCTCTGGCAGGTTGATGTTCTTCACAGCCGAGACCGCGCGGGACGGAGCAGCTGAGAGGCCTCCCTGCTGACAGGAGGGACCAGTGACCCCCCGCCCTTGTCCCCACAGCCACCTGCGAGGGGCTCCAGGCTGCTCCTGGCTCAGCCCTGTGCTTTGCCGCGGGAGCATCCCCAC
>NW_010306567.1:3202-3463 GCF_000700745.2 Antrostomus carolinensis | reverse complement strand
GGGGACGAGCTGCCTGCAGCTTCTTTTTTTTTCCCTTCTGAAGAAACCAGGCACCACAAATCCTTCCTTCCTCAGCCTGATCTGAGGACCCTCGATGAGTCCCCATCCTGTGGGCTCTCATGGAAAATGCTCCTTCCTTGGTGCAAGAGCAAAAATGCCAGAGCCCTTCGGACAGAAGCCAGGGACTGTCCCAAGGAGCTGGTGGCTGGAGCCCTGCAGCCCGCGCTGGGATGGATCCCTGCTCCCCAGCGCCAAGGGAAG
>NW_010306567.1:0-3112 GCF_000700745.2 Antrostomus carolinensis | reverse complement strand
GGTCAGGCTTTCATCTCGGGCAGGCTGAGCTCCCGCTCCAGCCCTGGGGATTGATGGTTCGTGGCAGATGCCCGGGCAGGGGGAGGAAGGAGCTCTGGCTGCAGCACTGTGGGGTGTCAAGGAGCCGAGGACACCCCGTGTCACTGCACAGAGAATGGGTGACGGGCTGTTTTGAAAGCACCTTCCTTATGATCCACTGAGATCAGACGAGCTGGGTGCTGGGAAAGGCTCAAATAGACTCAAGGGCCGTGTACACCTTCAGGATGCAGATTTTCAACCAGTGGAAGGAGCCACAGCAGCCACCAGGACCCTGCGTCTTGGCAGCATCATCCACCCCCACGTCTGCTGCTGACCAGAATTCAGCAGGTGAAGCTGTGCCTGTGCTAATGAAAGAGATGGGTGAACTGGTCAGGTCCTTCCCAGGGCTGTGTCCCAGTGAGACCAGGGCTGGGAGCTCTCCTGTGAGCTGCCAGGGCCACGCCACGAGGGATGTGAAGGTCTGGGGAAGATTGGCAGAGGATGGGGATGGCTGAGACATGGGGGTGAAGCAGAGCCCGTAGCAGAGGCAGGGCTGAGCTCAAGCCCTGGGACAGCACAAGGTGGTGGGGAGACCTTGAGAGGGGTCCTGGGGGACCACGCTGGGTGCTGGGTCTGGCTGGCTCGGAGCATCCCAACTGGCACAGCCACCCAGTTCACGTGGTGCCAAAGTCTGCCTGGCTCCTCACTCCCCCAGCAGCATGAAATCTGCTCCAGTATCCACCAGTAAACCCCTAGAGAAGGAGCGATGTGATGTGGAAGTGGGAGTAGAAGCCAGAACTGGGATCCCAGTGCCCAGAGTTATGTCGTGAGGTTGCAGCGAGACTCTGTCCGGCGCCCCGCGCTCCGTCACGGCAGGATCAGCGGAGAGCTCTCTGGTGACAGCGCTAACAGCCACAGCACTGTGGTTTCTGCAGCGGTGTATTGTGAAGATAATTACATGAGGGATTTCCAGCTCGTTTGCCTGGGTGACGAAAGCCTCCGCTGTGCCACCATCCCCGCTGGCAGTGCCAGCCCTCCGCCCCCAGCCACCGGCACCTCTAATTAACTGGAGAGAGCTGCTGGGAATTCATTTTTTAATTTCCACGATTTTACAACAACAGCAAACACTGGTTGGGCAGTGCCATCCCCCGGGCGAGAGGCTCAGGGCACTGGTGGGACAAACCCCAGTGTGGGGAAACGTTCTTCTTCCAAGTGGTTTGTAGGTCTTGTAACCTGGGGTGAGCTGATGCCGGGGTGCACCGTGCCCCGAGCCGTGCTGTGCTGTGCCATGCTGTGCTGTGCCATGCCGCAGAACTCCCGCTGCCTCAGGCACATAATGGGATCATTTTGGGGGAAGATGCTCAAAAACACCAGCCTGGTCCAGGCTGCAGCTCGTCTCAGTGTCAGGTCAAGTCCAAGCCCTGAATTTAAACCAGAGCTGAGAGTGGAAATGCGGAGGCTGGGTCCAGTGGAGCAGGTTGCTGCTGTTGATGGTGTTTCCAAGGTTGGCGAGGCAGGTCGGCACTCATTAGGATCTTGTGTCCCTCTGAAGAGATGTGACCTTCCCAGGCTGGCTGTCTCAAGCACCAAGTCTGAAGCTGCTGCTGTCCCCATCCATCCATCACCCAGCCATGCCCCCCAGCTTAGCCCCAGCGCTCGATGAAGATACTTGCAAGGACCTTCATGTTTGATTTATCCTACAAAGAGCAAAGAGAATCCCCTGCCCTGCCTGTGCCCACGGGCTGGGGACGAGCTCTGGGCTGGAAGGTGGGTTAGTGCTGGCACTGAGGAGGCTCCAGGGACACCTCTGGGCTGGATATTTACCCTCTGAAGCCTGAGCCAGCAGCAAAGTCTTCACCAGGGCTGCTCCACGTGGACCCTCCATCTCAGGGTGCTGGTGGTCAAGTCGTGGCCCTCAGCGGGGTCCATCCCTGGTGCTCCCCACCCTCCCAGCCACCCCCACTCCGCAGAGGTGGCTGCATTTCAACAGCGTGTCTCTAGCCCCCGCTGCACTTGATGTCCCTGCCAGATGAAAACTCCCATACAAACCCAGGCTATTATTATCTCCCGTCTTCCACTGTGCTAATGGTCTCTCAGGAAACAGTCCTCGCCTTATTCTTCTTTTTTTTTTCTTTTTCTTTTCTTTTTTTTTAGCTTTTAAAACCCACGAGTACCAGAGCGGTTGGTAACCATAAGCCAGGCACAGCGGAGTGAAGCACCAAGCCCTCACCAAGCACCGGGGGAGCCGGGGTCTCCATAACCCAGCGGGGACGGGGAGCGGTGGTCAGGCAGGACCAGCCAAGAACCAGCCCTGGGCTTTCTGGTAGGGACAGCCGGACAGCCAAGGGCTGGGGAGGGCAATGGGCAGCACTGGGGATACTGGGAAAGGCTGTGGCATGAGGCCACTGGGAAGCATGCATGATGAGGGGCAAGGTGAGGTCCTGGCTGCTGTGCTTGGGCTTGTTTCTTTTTGGGTTCATACAGTCACTAATCAAGGGCCAAACCACTGTCAGCTGAGAAATATTGAGAGTTAGAGCCCTGCTCCTGGCCTTGCATCCTCCTACAGCCCCCGCCGGGCGCTGGGACCAACGGGATGTCCTGAAGTGGGAAAATCCCCCTTGATTTGCCTCAGACCTGGCTCACAGCTCCAGGTTCTCAGAGGCCCCATTGCTAATTGCCTGGTTGGGGTTTATCTTCATTATATAAGTGGTTCCCTGCACTGTCACTGAGCTCATCTTAGCACAGTGCCTTCTCCATCCCATCCCACCCAGGAAGCGCAAGGAGAACCACAAACCTCCTGCCCCACGGCCCCAAGGGCATCCTGAAATAGGGATCACCCAGCTCGCAGTGACAGGGTCCCTAGGGACACCCCACGCCTGCTCAGCAGCTCATGGCTGTGCCAACGGGGAAGGCAGGACTGGGACAGGGACACACTGTGCCTGGAGGTGACACAGAGCTGAGCTTCCTCCTGTCCCCTCAGCAGCACCGGCGCCACGGGCGATGCGAGCGATGGCAGACCCGGCTGCGGTGGCAGCGGACGCCTCTCCAACCCTGGCACCATCCCCGGGCTCACCTCGGTGCGGGGACAGCAACG
>NW_010306566.1:0-836 GCF_000700745.2 Antrostomus carolinensis | reverse complement strand
GCCAGCCCAGTGCAACCACCACACTCACCCTCCACGTTGTAGGGCAAACCAAGCTTGACTCACCCCGGGGATGTTCTCATGATGCAGCCTCTGTGGGTACAGCTGCAATTACAGAATTTGGCTTGAAATTTTTTCGTGTCGTCGTGGTTGAAGCCCAAGCTGTGACCTATCTCGTGGGCCATCATCATCACGTTGCTGATGGTGTCACGGCCAGCGAACTGCAAGTGGGAAGAGAAACCCCAGGTCCACGTGATCTCAAGGTAGTGGATGTGGAGAAGCTCAGATCCAGATTTGCAATGGAGATAAGGAGAAAAGGAGGCTGAGGGGAGACCTTGTGGCTCTGTGCAAGTCCCTTGGAGGAGGGTGGAGAGAGGTGGGGGGGGGTCTGTCCAACCAAGGCCCAAGGGACAGGCCAAGAGGAAATGGGCTCCAGTTGTGGCCAGGGCAGTTGAGATGGGATGTGAGGAAGAATTTCTTTGCTGCAAGGGTTCTGAGGCATTGGAAGGGGTTGCCCAGGGCAGTGGTGGAGTCCCCATCCCTGGAGGGGACTCCCCTAGAGGAGTTCTGGAGAATCATCTCCCCAGGTTCACTCAGAATATCGAAGGTTTCAGGCACTGGAAGCCCACGAGCTCTCCCCTTACCGAGACGACGCTCATGGAGTTCATCTGGCACATCGTCCCCTTCCAGGCAAAGCCCCATTCCTCATAGTGCTGCCCACTGCAGTGGAAAAGTGACAGTTTTGAATTAAAAAAAAATTAATTTAAAAAAATAATAATTTCAAACCAGAAAATTTAAATTTTTAAAATTTTAAAAAAGATTTTTTATTTTTTTAAAAA
>NW_010306565.1:0-2059 GCF_000700745.2 Antrostomus carolinensis | reverse complement strand
CCCAGACCGGCCCCGCGGCAGCCACAGCCTCGGTTCTCCCGCACCCAGCCGCGCCGCTCTGGCGCGCATCCGCGGCTGCACGTGTTTGGGTTTGGCTCCTTCCCTCACCCAAATTCAGCGTGTTTTCAGCGCTGCTTGAGCCACCGAAACAGTCGTGAGCCAAATGGAGCGCGGTGCAACCGGAATAGGCAACAGTGTGAAGACTGTGTAGCAAAATACTCTGCACATATTGCACGGACAGCTGGAAAAATACCTACATTTGGTCTAAATAGTGTTCAAAAGTGTTGTGGAAAAATAACCAACCTCAGGTTTTCCGTTACAGGAGATATCAATGCAAGAGCTGTTCTGCTAACCCAACCCTTCGGTCAAGCTTAATAATTATCCTTGGCAGATAAAATAGCAGAAAAATGCAAATTACCAGAGAGCAAACTTAAAAACAACCAACCAGCAACAACAACAACAACAAAAAGCTACAAAAACTTATAAAATTCACTGTGTTCTTTCACTGAGTACATGTTTGGGAACCATAAAACATCCACAATGCCGAAGCTTTAAAAACAAGTCTATCAAAATAAACTACGAAAACGTGTGCTTTCTGTTTCCCAGCACTGAGAAATACATGATCAGCCACGCAATGGGAAAGGCTGATACTGTGTGTGCTGTTGTCAATTGACTTCAGAAGTTTGCGTCTGTTTCAGAAGTATTACCAATCCCAGAGAGGTGTACATGGAATTCTACTGACTTCCAGTCATTCAGGGATAACTAGACTGAAAGAACAGCAGAAGCAGTTAGAAAATGAGTGAAAGGGAAAATTAACTCTATCCTAACAAAACCAGGATAGCTAGTCACATTATATTTGCAAGATTAGGTTCTTTTCATATTCTGCAACATCACTGTTGGAACAGCAGACTTGGAAGCCCTTATTTTTCCAGTAAAAATCTGGAAGCTAGGAAGCCTCGGAACCAGGTCCAGAATGATGCTACTCACTGAACAGATTAATTTCCAAATTTGGTCTTGTGAAAGAAAAACAATCTAGGCTATTAAATTTTTGTGGATATTTTTAAAAGTCACTATGAAAGGTCACTAACTAATTATTAGATTTTATGCATCAATACCCTTTTCGCTCCAAAGCGCTCTGCAGACATTTTACTTCTAGTAGGGAGTAATGGACACACAACATTTTATCAACATCTTCCTCTTCCACTATCCTTTTATTCCCATGAACCAGCTTTGGGTCTCAAGCCTTCTCAAGGCCAACTGACTTCTGGATCAATTGCTGCCTCCAGTCCCTTCAGAAATGAGTAAGTTTACTCATTTCTTGTGTGTGCCCTGCACAGAGATAATCTCCCCTTTGCTTCAGTGGGTGTTTTGCTGAAGTGACAGCTGAAGGTCAGGCCACTTGCCAAATTTCACTCTGCAGAGTAGGTGTCCCAATTCTAGTTTCTTCCTCTGAGTGCAGGTGACAACACTTCAACTGTACGAACTCTGGCCTGGCTAGCGCTTTTGTTATGAAAACCCTTCTTAGACACTGCTCATGGAAAAGCAGATCAATTCATACTACTCAGTAATGAGAAAATATCTCCTCATTTTCCTGGCAGTATGTTATTTTGGCAAGTATGCCTAATCTTTCTGGGTAATTAACACAACTAATTGTGAAGGAAGAACTGGCTTTAGGAAAACACAAGAGAGAATGAAGAGACCTGCATCCCTGTGGCTAACTGTAAAGGTAGAAAACTGATTAATCTGCATCCAACAAGTTAATGAGAAAATCCACCATTACCCTAAGATTTCTTATTTCATCTTCAATGTGATACATCAGCTGATATATATAATCTGCTTAATGTAATTAAAGTTACTAATTGTTCTAATCAGTTTATCAATTCATATTTTTGTTTGAGGTTTTTTTTTTTTATTGAGACAGCAATAGTTCCTCATTGACAGGGTAGAAATGCAAGTCTGGGAGAATCCCTATTGACACAGCAAAGAACAGCAGACCAGAGAAAAGACTGTAGCCAAAAATGTTCCTCTGCCCAATATTCCACTCCCCTTCATATATATA
>NW_010306564.1:575-1974 GCF_000700745.2 Antrostomus carolinensis | reverse complement strand
GGGTGAGGGGTTGGGGGCTGCCCGGCTGCCTCCCCCCTGCCCGGCTTAGTTAATGACCTTAATTAGAGCTCTTAATTGGGGGATTCCTGCCCGGGCTGCTGGGGCTTCCAGGTGAAGCGTCAAGGTGGGGCTGTGGGTGCTGCAGTGTGAGCAGGTGTGACATCTTCCTCCTCCTCTTCTTCCTCCTCTTTCTCCTCCTCCTCCTCTTCCTCCTCTTCTCCTTCTTCCTCCTCCTCTTCTTCTTCCTCCTCCTCTTCTCCTTCCTCCTCCTCTTCCTCCTCATCCTTCTTCCACCTCCTCCTTCTTTTCCTCCTCCTCTTCTCCTTCCTCCTCCTCTTCCTCCTCATCCTTCTTCCACCTCCTCCTTCTTTTCCTCCTCCTCTTCTCCTTCCTCCTCCTCTTCCTCCTCATCCTTCTTCCACCTCCTCCTTCTTTTCCTCCTCCTCTTCTCCTTCCTCCTCCTCTTCTTCTTTGTCCTTCTTCCTCCTCCTCTTCTTCCACTTCCTCCCTCCCTCTCCTCCTCCTCTTCATCTTCCTCCTCCTCCTCTTCCTCTTCATCTTCCTCCTCCTCCTCTTCTCCTTCCGCCTCCTCCTCCTCTTCTTCATCCTTCTTCCTCCTCCTCCTCTTCTTCTTTGTCCTTCTTCCTCCTCCTCCTCCCAAGCAAAGGTTCATGTTCCTACAAAGCCCCCAGCTGTGATCTGCCGCTTGCTAAAGGGCTTTAATTTGAGGGACACCCTCACCCATCCCGCTGGCTTCAACATCCGGCCCATGGAGGGGTCTGGGGACCCACCTGGGGGTGGCCAAGCCCCCGGGGTTGAGCTCCCAACTCCCACTCCCTCACATCAAGCGTGGGAACACTCCCTGGTGCTCCTCCACCGTGGGAAGAATGAAGATGTCCCAGCAAAGCTGACCCCGGCCGGGCTTCCCAGAACATCCAGCCCAAGTGCCCACTCCAGATGCTACTTCTTCTTTTTTTTTTTTCCTGGTTTTTCTTTTGAAGAACAGCTTTAAAAATGTCAACTGAGAGCGGCCGTGGAAACGCGATGATGCGATAGGGGGATGGAGCCTGGTTGTGAGATTTCGTGATGTATCATGAGATACACCGTGAGGTATCGTCATATACATGGGGGTCTTGATGGACAGCAGCTGAACATGAGTCAGCAGAGTGTCCAGGTGGCCAAGAAGGCCAAGGGCATCCTGGCCTGGATCAGCACCAGTGTGGCCAGTAGGACCATGGAAGTTCTCTTCCCCCTGGACTGGGCACTGGTGAGGCCGCAGCTGGAGTGCTGGGTTCAGTGTTGGGCCCCTGAGTCCAAGAAGGACATGGAGGTGCTGGAGCGTGTCCAGAGAAGGGAACGGAGCTGGGGAAGGGTCTGGAGCACAAGTGTGCTGAGTTCC
>NW_010306564.1:0-324 GCF_000700745.2 Antrostomus carolinensis | reverse complement strand
GATTGAAGAGTGGTGTAGACATAGTGCTGAGGGACATGGGTTAGTCGGTGACTTGTCAGTGTTGGGTTCATGGTTGGACTCGATGATCTTAAAGGTCTTTTCCAATCCAGGCCATTCTGGGATCCTGTGATTCTCTGGATGGGGTGGATGCAGCAGGGTCAGCCCAGGGCTGGGTGCCGAGGTCCCAAAAAACATCCCTAGGGACATGCAAGGGCTTAGGAGATGCTCCTGCTGTGGAACCCCCGGCTGCTGGAAAAGGAAAAATCCTGGACCTTCAGCATCCTTGGGATGGGCACGGAAACCTGTCTCAGAGGTCACCGGTCC
>NW_010306563.1:353-18665 GCF_000700745.2 Antrostomus carolinensis | reverse complement strand
TTGGCTGCAGCCAAGTGAAACCACCACACAAAGTGATTGTGCTTGAAGCTGCTCAGTTATGTTAGGGTGGTTTGATAGAGAGATGTGGGCCTTCACCTTCAAGGATATTGGGTTCTTTTCTCTTTCAACTTCTAAAACATTTGTCTTGTGTGTTTTAGCACAAATCCCTTTGAAAGCCATCAGGATCGGTTCAAAGCAGAGGGTCGCAGATGGGACAGCGCTCCATCTTGGGTCGATTTTATCTCCCTCCACAGTCTCTCAACAAATAACCTTTCAATTGCCAGGGCAATAAAAAATGTCAAAGGTGGTTAAAGATGTGAGAGCTGGTGCATATTTCTCAATGCAGCCAACTCCTTCAGATTCTCCTCACTCCCCCTGGGACAGAATCTCCCAATATTCATTACTGGTCTCCAGCTCCCCATGGTCGATGCCTGAGCACACACTCAGGCTCCACTCAGGGTGTGGAGCACCTGACAGGATTTGGTCCAAATTCAGCACATCTCTCCAGGCTTTGTACTCACTCAATGTGAACCACGTCCATCCCTGCATCACTGGGTGTCCTGCCTGCGGGCTGAGCTGGGGAGCATGTGGTCCTTATGCAGTGCCTCAAATATTTGTTATATCTGATATGTTTTCTATGCAAATGTTTGGGGTTTTTTTAAGAAATAAGGAGGTTTTTTTAAATGGTCTAAAAAATTTTACCAGGGTATCTGGTTTTACAGATATTTGAAAAAGTTGAATTTTTTTCCATTCTTGGCAGTAAAAATAACCCATCTTCTTGCCCACTACAATCAAAAACTATTGAGAAAATGTTAAAGCGGATCATTTGGGGGGGTTATATAACTATTTTTGTGGTACTGAATGAACAGAAAATACTTTTCTTATTAGAACTAGCCCAGTATCTTAAATTATAGTTGCTGATTTTTTGGCTTATGTAGAGCTACGTGATTTACAGCCGTTAAAAATTGTCACAAAGTTTAAAGAAAGATTTGAAAGCGTGAAGCAGAAGAGAAGCTTTTGTTTTCCATCAGAGAGATTCATATTCTTGTTGAAGACTATGCCCAGATTCACTCCCTTGATATTTTTAACCATCAGACTTGAACCAGTCTCCCCCAGGACACAGGGAGCTGAAGCCAGGCGCTGCGGAGAGCAGCTCAGAGGTTCCCTGAGCAAATTGAAGGGATCTGAGGGAATTCAACCCCAGTGATGGGGGTGAGCCCAGCCCACTGCAGCTGCTTCAAGCTTTTTCCAGTTATTACTTCCTGGGAATGACCGTAAGGTCACAGGATCTGGCTTATTTGTGTGTTGCTTTCTGACCTACTGAATTGTGGGGGGTTTTTTTAATTTATTTTTTTAATGTACTGTTTTTTCTCATGCTGGTTGCACTTGGATATAGCTTTGACAGAAGCTGAAACAAACTGCCCTGGGGTGGAGGGAAGAATTGGAGCTGGATCTCTTGCATCCCAGTTGAGTGCCCTGATGCCTGTGTATGGTACAGAGGGATAAGAATGGGAGAAGACAAAAAACCCCAGCATTTTATCCAAAACTGATCCTCTACTGAGACCCCACCTGCAGTGCTGCGTCCAGCTCTGGAGTCCTCAGTACAAGAAAGACATGGACCTGCTGGAGCAGGTCCAGAGAAGGCCACAAAAATGATCAGAGGGCTGGAACAGCTCTGCTGTGAGGACAGGCTGAGAGAGTTGGGGCTGTTCAACCTGGAGAAGAGAAGGCTCTGGGGAGACCTTACTGCACCTTTCAGTACTTGAAGGGGGCTTATAAGAGAGATGGGGACAGACTTTTTATCAGGGCCTGTAGTGATAGGACAAGGGGAAATGGTTTTAAACTAACAGAGGGGAGATGTAGACTAGATATAAGGAAGAAATTTTTTACACTGAGGGTGGTGAAACCCTGGCCCAGGTTGCCCAGAGAGGTGGTAGAAGCCCCATCCCTGGAAACATTCAAGGTCAGGTTGGACGGGGCTCTGAGCAACCTGATCTGGCTGAAGATGTCCCTGCTCACTGCAGGGGATGGGACTAGATGACTTTTAAAGGTCCCTTCCAACTCAAACCAGTCTGTGATTCTGTACCTGTGCACCAGAAAACCTGCATGTGGCAGCTCCCAGTGCCCAGGTGGAAAATCATCTTGGGAAACTTCAGATACAGTTGAAACATAATCGTGCACACAAAAAAATAGATGGGTTTTCAGCTTCTTGTGTGTCTGGAGAAGTCTCAATGCTGGCAGGAGGAAGGTGGCAGGAATAAGGATCAAGGGGTGGGGCTGGGAGAGCCCTGCAGTGACAGCTTGTGAGCCTTGCTCACGGCCATCGTCACAGTCACCACAGTCAGGGTTTGCTGAGCCATGAAATCCAGAGCAGTGACTCTGCTGAAGGGTCCACCACCCATCTGACCCAAGGTGAGATGGCTCAAGGACCTAAATGACCAGAAATCCATCCCTGTGTAAGGAAGGGAGGTGGTTTCCATTGGTTTAGGTGGACAAAGCAGCTCTCGGTGAGGCTGTGCTGATGGCAGCGCCATGGGTTGGGCTGGTGGAGAACCCAGCCTGGCCCTTGGGGTCACAGTGGCTATGGCCTCGGCACAGCCACAGCACCAAACTGCACCCCTGGATAGTCCCACTGCGCAATCTGGCCCCATGCCTGGATTGTGCAAGTGTGGTGAAGGGCAGATATGTTGGTTCAGCCTTAAAGTTTGTCCCACAGCATTTAAAAAAAAAAAGATATTCTGGAAAAGCCCACAAAGGCAAAGTCCTGAGATATTTGGTTTATTTAGATTTACTGGATTTGATTTATTTAGATTTACTGAAGTCCTGTTGGGCTTGTCTCTGCCTGCTGCTGGTGCCAGGGCTCCTGTAACCCTACCTGGCTCTGGTCTGCACACACATAGACACACGTGTGTGTAATCGGTCACATATATGACCTGTTCAGTTGAACTTTTCAGTGTCCAGTACACACACAGCACAAGCTGGGCACTTACAGAGTTTGATCATTTGCTCTGACCACCAGCAGCCCCACGGGCTCGGAGTAGGTGACCAAGCCACTTCCCCCACCAGCACTGGTAACCAGTAGCTGCACTGGATGACATCTTTCCAGAAAAGAAATTCACTCTTTGCTTTGAAGACAACAAGGGCTGAGGTATCCACTGCATTCCTTCCTGACATGTTCCAGCAGTTGGCTGCCTTCGTTCAAAACCAGATGTCTCCTCTCTTGAATGCTGCTGACTTTGAATTCCTGCCGTTAGACCTTCTCCTGCCTGTTCCCAAGAGAGGTGAAGAGCCCCAGGTTACCAGATACCTGGGCTGCCACCACCACCCAGCGAAGCACGCGCCTCAGGTGTCCTAAACCAGCTTTCTTTACCTCGGTGTTACTAAAGCAGAGCTATCGGGTTGGAAAGATCAACGACATCATGAAACACTTCAAGCCTATTCCATTGTGTTGTGTCTTGGCTGTGATGGCCATTTAGTGGATGAAAGGCTTTAATGTGCACAGCCCTGGTCTGCTTTTCTCATTGCTCATTCTTCTTTGACCTGCCTGCTTGGTAAAATGGTGTGGTTTTGTCCTTAGTTTGATGTTCCTCCTCTTAGAAAGTGATAAATCTGTTAAAAAGTGAAATTTTTTTAACCCCTGTTTTTTTATTTATTTCTTTATAGCTTGCCATAGATATTCCATATTATCATCTGATGATGATGCTGGTTGCAGCTAAGGGGTTGATCCAGTTTTTGGTTGAGCAATGGATGGTACTTCCACAAGAAGCTCCCGGCCAGGTGTGGGGAAGATGATGGACAGCTTGACCACTGGTGCTGGTGAAGCCAGTTTGTGAGTCCTCATGAACAAGAAACTAAGGATTTTCTTCTTATGGTCAAGCTTGACCTTTTAATGCCAATCTTGTTCTTGTTTCTCAGCTGCACGTACGGAACAATTTAGCTTCTTGTTGTGGTGCTGTCCTTCTGCCTCCTTCCCCTGTAGATTTTTGCTCTTAATTTAATTTGTTTGCAGCCCCACCTTTGGTAGCCAAGACACAAATGTTGGCAGGACAGCGTGTGAGACCTGAAAATTTCCCAGAGGGGTCTGATCCTGCAAAACGCTGGGGCTTTGCTTTTAGGATTGAATGTTGGGCTCTTCTAAATGGAGGAGGCACCTGGTCTCAGTTCTTTTTAAGCAAGATTGGCATTTTCTGAAGCAATTTGGGAAGACTGAAGGAAGTGAAGTGGTGTCCGTAGACCCAATGGAAGTAGTTGTGCTCTCTCCCAGTCCCATAAGTACATCATGGTCATTCAGAGTAGCGCATGCTCATTTATGGAATGTGTGCTACAGAAGAATTATCACTCATCAGAGGAGATATGTGCTTAATGCAAAAAAGAGCCTGAGATTGCAAAGCTGTTCTGCGTAGCCCAGAGCTGAAGCATGTTGTGATACCCCTGGGTAAAGATCAAACTGGAAAGGACTTACCGACATCTGATTCTCCTCAGTTTTAGTTGGATTCAAATCTAGCAAAAGGGCATTTTTATATCTGGTCACTGTCCAAAAAGATATAGCAAAATCACCTGGAGTTACAAATGTGTTGCAGAACCTGTCCCTAATCACATTAAGAGCTCTAAACTGTAAGGCTCAGTTGTTTGCCAAATGAAATATTCTCCTCCGGTATTTGCAGAAAGGAATTACAGTCTGTGAGTAATGTTTTTCATTTGGTATCGAAGTACGGTTTCTGTTTGAGGGACCCTGAGCTTGGAGAAGGAGTTGTTAAAAAGGCTTTGTTGTGTTGGGGAATAAGGGAAAGATTACACCATCTTCACCTTGCGACTGGGATCCATGGACCTGGGGGATGACCCACCAGTTGTCCCCATCGGGCTGGTGCTACCTGCTTTGTGTGCAGTCATGGTGTTGGGTCTCAACATATTTTGGGCTCTCGGTTTCCAGGTGGGCTTTTGAACCCTTGAGGTTCAGGATGTCAGGTTTTCTTCTGCAATTCTGAGAGAAATGGTGGTTGTTGTGGGATTTGAGGTTGTGTTTAGAAGGATGGGAAAGCTGTGTAATCACAGGGCTCCAGTCTCTGAAGGTTAAATGACAGCCCCCAAGGCTTGCTGCAGAAACGTCTGGCAGCTGATGTGTTCCTCCAGGTGCTTCAGCGGGTCATGGTGACCAGTGGACTCTTGCTCCAAGCTTCAAGTGCAGCTAGCTCTTTTTTTTTTTGGCCCGCTCTGATATTAGCAGCCTTTGGCCACTAGCTGTAGGCTCTGGTCTGCTGGTCGCCAGTGATTTGTGTGCGAACTCCTGGACTCCATATTCCCCAATAAGCTGATGAATTGGGTGATGTGGAGCTCTTGCAGTGAGTAGAAGGAGTGGACAGTGAAATCCAAGAAAGAAAAGTATTCAAAGCAGAAAGTCAACTGCTGAGAGGAGAAGCAAGGCGAGATAGTTTTGAGAGCTCCAATCTCCCAGCCATCATGGATGCACCTCGTGCAGAATTTGTAAGGATAAGCCGAGAGCGGAGTCAGCTCCAGGGGCAGCGGGGAGATGCTCTTTGCTCAAACCAACGCTGCTGCTGAACGAACTGCCCATCACACTGCACTTAATTACATTTACACTGAAGGAAACGCTTGCCAAGAGTCACTCCATGTCCCAGGGGAAGGAGAACCCAAAATGATTTTATATCACCTCAGATTTTAAGATACAGGGTGAGGGAAGCCCTGTAATCCCTTGGGAAAAGCTGAGCAACCTGCCCC
Organism: Antrostomus carolinensis; assembly: GCF_000700745.2. NCBI lineage: Eukaryota > Metazoa > Chordata > Aves > Caprimulgiformes > Caprimulgidae > Antrostomus > Antrostomus carolinensis. The sequence goes on along the minus strand of NW_010306563.1, from coordinate 12,929 downwards.
CGGCGTGCCCCCTCCTCGTCCCTGGGGAGGAAGCGTGGGGCCGGGGTAGCAGCCATGCCCCGGGGATTTTGGCCTGACTTCTTGCAGTGTCTTAATATGCCCCAGCTGGCAGCAATAATTGGAGAGTTATTAAATAACTGTCTGCAGTGACATACAATCTGCAGAGCACTGCACCAATTATTTTTCATTTGCTTCCCTCTATCTCAACACGTCTCTATCTACCCATCCTACCCTGGCCGCCGTTCCCATGAACAATTTACTGCAGGGATTGTAGGGTAGGGAGATCTTCTGCAACAAAGAAACTACTTTCTTTTCTGCCATGGTTAATGCCCCAATTTAATGAGTGTCTCATATCATTCTCACTACCCTAAATTAAAGGGTAGCCTATGCAATTAAACTGTTTAGGTTTCAGAATGCCCCTCTCGCAGTTATCTGCAAAATGGGTTGAAATGCAGCTGCTGCTAATATTGCTAGTGTTAAAACTGGTGAAGGAAAAAACCCATTTTCATGTCTTTATTTTTAGTAGTGTGCCTATACTTTCAATTAAATTAATTATTTGCACCATCTTATTCCTCATCATTGTCCCATGAGATTTTCCTAGCCAGGAAATATTTTATGTGACACGTAACTGTAGATGGTTAGACCTTAATGTTTGTGTCTTTCAGGAATGAGGAGAGAGCTGGGATTTGCAGCTCTTAGTCTAATTTATGGCAGTATTAATCCAGAGTAAAGCTGTAGTTTGCAGTGGGTTTACTCCAGATTTAAGCTTTGTTAGATCAGAATTTGCTCTCTTTTTTCCTTTTTCCTTTTTCTTTTTTCCTTTTTCTTTTTTCCTTTTTCTTTTTTTCCTTTTTCTTTTTTCCTTTTTCTTTTTTTCCTTTTTCTTTTTTCCTTTTTCTTTTTTCCTTTTTCTTTTTTCCTTTTTCTTTTTTCCTTTTTCTTTTTTCCTTTTTCTTTTTTCCTTTTTCTTTTTTCCTTTTTCTTTTTTCCTTTTTCTTTTTTTCCTTTTTCTTTTTTCCTTTTTCTTTTTTTCCTTTTTCTTTTTTCCTTTTTCTTTTTTCCTTTTTCTTTTTTCCTTTTTCTTTTTTCTTTTTTCTTTTTTCCTTTTTTCTTTTTTCCTTTTATCCTTCTCCCTTCTCCCTTCTCCCTTCTCCCTTCTCCCTTCTCCCTTCTCCCTTCTCCCTTCTCCCTTCTCCCTTCTCCCTTCTCCCTTCTCCCTTCTCCCTTCTCCCTTCTCCCTTCCTTTCTTTTAATATAGAGGTTTAATGAAGAAAAGAAGTTCCCCAGCACCCTTCTCCCCAGATCTCTTCTTCACATCTGGAACATACTGCTGTATACTCAAAGGTCAGGTAATAACCTGCATTCATAGAGCATCCTTGAGGACCTCCAGATTCTTTCCATGGGAGCTGCTTCACCCATCCCTGATATCCAGCCCACTCCAGGTGAAAAGTGGCTGCTCTTAAGGAATGAGAAGAGGTTTATCCCAGCTTGGGTTGGGAGCAGAGCAGGGACTCTCACACCCACAAATCCCTCCCAAACTCCACCTCATGCTCTGTGGGGTTTTATCAGAACAGAGAAGGTCTCGACCTACGGAGAGACAAAACAGTGAAATAACAGCTGAGGGATGGGAGGGAGTTTATTTTGCCTGGGTGTTTATTTTTAGGCAAAATGTAATTACTCTCTGGATTTAGTTGAGTCAGTGGAGCTACAGATGTCAGCCTTGCAACCCTTGTAGGAATTGGGGTTCTTCTGCACTCACGGTGCAGAAAACAGCTGGTTGGACTCGTCAACTGGAAGATTCCCTCTTATTTGCATCAGTGTAAGCAGAAGGGTCCAGCCCAGCAGCCGCGTCCTCTGAAGCACTCACGCAGGTAAGTGCTGCTGTGTTAGCAGGGTTCCCTCTTGCAGAAAGTGCTGTAGACTCCAGGAATCAGAATTTCTCTTTTTTTTTTTCCCTTTTGTCCTCAAAATGTCACAACAGAAGCATCAATAAATGGCACGTGAAAGGGCTGTTTGCTGCCATTTATCTGAGAAAGGTGCTCAGTAATCCAAGGTGTTATATTTGGGATGCATCTAGGGCGAAGTTTCTTCCTGCCCCAAACCTGTCAAGTTCCATTATTCATTTTAATGATCTCATTTCATAAATAATGGAAAGAAAAACAATACATTCAATAGAAATGAGATTAGAAATGGGAGGGGAATGAATTACAAATGCAAGAGTCTGTAGTTATTCCAAGGAAGATAAATCTCATGTTAAGTGGTCTCCAGTGAAACAGTGTCTTGCTAAGAATTAAACAAAATAAACCTGTTTGGGTTGATAAATAAAAGTGTAAGGCAGTGGCAGGGGGTGTTTTCTAACACTAGTTGGTTGTCGTAGTATCTTGGGACTAGAGCTACCTGGGGTTTATTCTTGGCCTTGCCCCTGTATCTGCAGTAAATCATTTAACAGCCTGTGCTGGAGTTGCAGCACAATCTGGAAAATCCAATGTACAAATGACATCAGTGTGTAACTCTCAGTAAAACTGTCACTGCCAGGCTTCTACCTCAATGGGATCATGAAGTCTGGAGTGCATAATGAATTGGAAGGTGCAAATTGGTGTCATTTCAGCAGCCCACACACAATTTGCTTCAGACTATTGTGGGAAAGGCTGTTGCTGAGAGAGATTTTAATGTGGGGCTGGATCTCGCGTGGCGATAAACTTCTTGTTTGACCCCCATTGTAGACTTGATGCCAATAATGGCTTGAAAAGTCTATCTTTGTATTTTATTTTCTTATGTATACTTGGTCAGATTTTCTGTCTGCATGAGCAGCAGAAGAGATGTTTGCTCTGCAGACATCTCTCTGTGTCCCTTCTCCATCTGGTCCTCAAGCTGTAGTGAGGAATGACCATATCAGGGATTGATAAGAAGGACTGAACTGCAAACACCCACCAGCTCAGCACCATGGTACCACCACCATGTTTGCTCTCACCTAATTGAAAAGAGATAGGCCTTTTCTGTCCTGTACCGATATGACTAGAAGGGAAGCGCTGGCATGAGCCGTAGTGGGATGGGGTGAGGTATCTCTAGAAAGAATGTACACCCAAGAGTTGGCACGTGCTGAGCAGAGGTATGTAGAGCTGCACAAAACCACGCTGCAATCAGCAACCACATGGGCTGGAGTTGGAGAGTGGCCGACCCTCCGAGCTGGGGAGCTAATGATTCCCTTCAGGATTGCATCATTAGATTGAAACTGAGTCATTAGGAGGTGATTTGGGAAAACAAGTCAGAATTCATTACTGAGGAAACACGCTGGAGCTGTTGTGAGAGCCTCCCGTCAGGTTGGTGCTCAGAGGCATGGCCGGTGCCTCACTCTCCGGGGCCAGGAGCGACTCTTCCTTCGGTGGCAGGAGCTGAGATCCGTGTCCAACGTGAACTGGTAGGATTCTCCTCTGACACCACCCACAGCTGCTTTCTGCCTGCCTCCTGCCATCTGCTTTCCCCAAGAAACCTGTGACAAGAACAAACCAACCCTAGGGCAGAGACACTGAAATCACCAAATTTGCACCTGTGCAATCCAGGGAAAAAGCATCAAAGCATCAACCTCTGTCAGTGGTTATGGCATCCTGTCTTCTGGTGCTCTGGCTGCTCACAGCCCCTCTGCTCTGGCCAGACGGTGAGATGTTCACCTGTCCTGCTCGCTATCTGCTGCTGCTGGTGCCTCTGCCAAGTGGGCACGACCTTGCACGGGTCTTTCCTCTTCTGCCATCAGGAAAAGGTATTGAGCAGGAATAGTGGAGGGGCTGGGAAGGGGTTACCTGACAGCTGTTTTGTAGAGGGTTCAGCATTTACCTTGGCAACCCAACAAAACTGCACGGCTGGTATCATCGGCATTTAGGCTACAACTCATTCTGCAAAGCCACCACTGAGCCACAGGAGGATTTCTACCCCAAAGTCACAACGCGTTGGCTTCAAAATGCCAGGTGAGGACAGCAACATCCTTGATGAGGGCAGAGAACAAAGGATCACCGGAGGTTTCAGAGAGCAGCAAGAGAAAAGGAGCTTGGGGAATAATCCAAGGCTTGATTGTACATTGGTGTGAAGATCAACACTGACACACTTATGTGGTTATCAGTAAGCAGAGGCCAATCATTCAGGAAGTTTGAACATGTCCTAGGAGCACATATTTACAACAGCTTGGTGACTAAGAAAAGAAGGGTATGGATACAGACCAGGGGTGGATGGATACAGCCTGTTACTTGCCTCTACAGAAAGGTTTTATCCCAAAATAATTGCTGTGAGAGACCAAGCTGTGGCCACTGAAGATGAGCTGAAATCTTTGTTAAAATGTTTAGAAAGATGTGAGGTCTGGGTGTTCACTGAAAAAGCAGATACTGGTGTCTTTGCAAATAAAATAAGCAAATGTTTGCCTAGAGAGGGAGAAAAATTAATTCAGAAATACATTGAATATGGAGAAATTCCTCAAGAATCAAATATGGTGAAGAGAGTGAAACTCCAGAGAGGTGGACCAGCCAGTGGGTAGTGAAGACAACAGAGGACAGACTCGTTGACCATCTCCCATGGGTCATTTTCTAGGGAGGTCCATGCCACAGCTTTTTGAAGAGATGATGGATGGCTGATCCCAGGTAAAACCTCCGCCATCTCAGCATGACTCACCAGGAATGAGGAGGTTTGAAGGAACAGAGCGAGGTACAGGGTGAAGAAGAGGATTTCAAACACGGGGCTCGGGGCACCGCAGCCCTTGTTACTCCTGCTCCATGCAGCACTTACCATAGGACTGGTGACAGAAAAGGCTTTGTATGTCCTCACAGCTCCATCTCCACACAGCACAGGTGACAGTCTGGGACACCGAGGTGGCAGTCCACCCTCTGCCCAGTGGCTGTGGGCTTAGGACTGTCTGTACTGGGTTGACCTGCTGAAGCTAGTTCCAGAAAATCAAGTCACCTTTGTGAATTAGAGGTTGCACCCCAGAGAAGTTTTTTTCCCCCAAACTCCTGGCAAAAAGGAGCAGCTCCCAGTAGGGTCAGTTGTTTGTATGAAGGAAAAAAATCAGTAAAAACTTGGTGAATTCAGGTATAAAGAGTTTCCTTTGCTTCCTCAGCAAACAATGTCTTACTACAAATAATTGCATCCCCCCAGCCTTGTTCTGTCCTGGGCGATGCTTAAACTGTCAATAATCATAAGGGCTGCTGTCACAGTGCTGCTCAATGGGGTTGACAGATTATATCTCTAAAGTCCCTTTATTGGACCTTGTTCCCAGAAAAGCTTGCAAATTGCTCTGATCTTACCAGACAAAGGCGTTGCTCACTCTCGGAGTCCTTGGATATCCTACACAATAAGGCAGGAATTGGTGAGAATTACCTGAGATAAAATATCCCTTACAACATCAAAGTTCCTGATCTCTTCGCTGTCAGCTGCAGGTATGTGAAAGTCCTGACAGGCTGAAGATAGAAGGAAGAGATAAAGCAAAGGGAGAAGCGAGGAGGAATAGAGAAATTATCTGACTGAAACGTTATATCATTGGATTTGGCACAAAGATTTCGGCGCGACAGGTCTATACGGCTAGCTGGGGTGTGAGCAAGGCGCGGGGCTTTCGCCTCTTGAAACGAATAAACAGCAGCTGAGACCAGTCAGCCAAGGACAGATCATTCATCACACCAATGGATAAAGGAAGCCAGAGTAACAGAGCTCAGAATATGGCTAAATTATGATTGTATAAACCCCCCCAAAACTTCCCCATCTCTGTACTCTCAGCTCCTGGTTGCTTGGTTGAAGCGGGTCTGCTACCGAGGGGGAAATGCTGGTGGAGCACAAGACATGGTCTCTGTGCCACCTTTGCTTGGTACATTTAATAATAAGGCTCCCTGAGGAGGGTTGACCTCCCTGGGTTGTTCGCCGTAGCTATAACAGGAGCTCTGGGATCAGAATTTTACCCCATGTAGCCCAAAATGGATTAATAATCGGATTGCAAAAAACCTCCCAGGTTTTTGGTAGTAGAGCCACAGGTAGGTCTGAAAGAGTTTTTCACTGAAACAAAGAGGTTGAGCTGAAACAAGATCTGGCTTGTTGGTTTAAAATCCTGCCCTTTCACACTGCAAAGACTGGACAGACCTTCCCTCTGCCCACTGCTCCCACACACCTAATCCTCCTCCCAGGACGATGTTTTAGAGCAGATCAAATACCTTCAGGTTCTTCGAAAGGATTGTTTTTTGGCAAATGCACAAAATACTTTTCTCAAATGACATAAATATTGGATGTTATTTGCTGGCTTGCCAAAATGCAAACATACACATGCACTCTTAACCAAGCAACATTCTTTAAAAGTTAAGATCATTGCTTCGACAGAAATATATAGCATTTTATGAATCCAAATTGATCACGCACTGCGTGTGTTGAAAATATGTACAAAAAATGGGACCCCAAATCTCCATTAAACCACTTCTGAGACAATACATCACTGCACCTTTATATTGCACAGAGGGGTTTAACAACCCTTCTCCAGGAAAATATTTTACTAGGTAACAAAAAAAAAAAAAAAAAGGTTATTGAAAACACATATATTTGATACTTTTGGCAATTCATTTTACTACTTGCATTTTTAATTCATTGGTATAGTTCATGAAAAAAAAAAATATTTTCGCAGTTGGGTCATGTTATTATTACTCTAATTTTTTTTTTTTCTGCTTGAAAGTCATTATTTCTTTCTGCAAAACAACAAAAACAAAAGCTGCTTGCCCCCTTTGGCCATCCTGTAGATGTTTTAGGGAAACAGGGTCTGCTGTAAGTGTAGGATACGCACAAAGGTGCCTACAGGAAATGATGGCATCTTTCTATATAACCAATGTTATATCTGAACCAGCTAAAAAAGATCCAGGGGAAGAACTAGGATGTTGAATTTTCCAAGGAACCAAAAGAAGTATCACTTAGTAGGTAATATTAAAATCTTCTTTAAAAAAATTAGATAATTTTGCATCTGATCACCCAAATTGCTCCTGGCACTCATCTATTGTATGACTTGGATAAATCTCTTCATCTCACCCTCTAGCACTCCTCTTCTCTTGGCTGGTGTGAACACACCTCTCCAGCCTGGCTTGAATGTGGCCTGTCCACAAATGATCCCAGAAAAGGATAAAGGAAGGGAGAGGAGGAGTTAAACTCTTCATAGAATCCCAGACTGGTTTGGGTTGGAAGGGACGTTAAAGCTCACCCAGTCCCAACCCCCCTGCCATCAGCAGGGACACCTTCCACTAGACCAGGTTGCTCAAAGCCTCATCCAGCCTGGCCTTCAACACTTCCAGGGAGGGGGCATCCACAACTTCCTTGGGCAACCTGTTCCAGTGTCTGACCACCCTCACAGTGAAGAACTTCTTCCTAATATCTAATCTAAACCTCCCCTCTTTCAGCTTAAACCCATTTCCCCTTGTCTTGTCATTAAATCAGATTAACAGCACATCCACACCACAAACCTAATTTAGGCTCAGATTCAAGTCTGCTACATCCTGTTCCTATCTAGAGAATGCCTTTTTACCTAAATCTCCTTGTGCTTTATATTCATTTTAGCTGACCATCATGGAAATGTGACCAACATCTGATGGTGAAGACCAACACTGAACATCCACACAAGGATTTCTGCTTATTTAACCAAACTTGTCCTGGACCATGTGCATGCTTACTTCTGAAAAGCTTATTTCTACAACACTACAGGTCAGTCTGACTTTGAGAGAGCTATTGTAAGTATCCGCATGCACGATGTGTCCTTGTTTGTCTGGAGAACAGTGATTTTCCATTTCAATTGCTTCCTGTACGATACATTTCATTAGGTCCCAGCTTCCTGCCAGCTGATCTTCTCACTGCATTTGTTTCCTGCTACCCATGTAACCATGAAAGTCCATCAGCCAAAGGGCAATGAATTTGAAAGATTAATGAATCTCACGCTTTCCCTTTCTCCTCCTCCCCCCAAAATTAGAAAGCCCACTCTGTAGTTTCCAGCACACATCTATCATTACACACTCCTGGGTCTCAGGTAAATTAGCAACCTGATTCTTTTCCCTGCTGTCACTTAGAAGAAAAGGGCTTCTTATTTGCCATCCAAGGAAAAAGTACAGTAAACCTAGAACTAGATAAAAGGGAAGTAATCAAATATATTTAACTGTACTCAGCCAAATCCCATTATTTGTATAGATGTTAGCCGGGCATTTGAAGAATTAGGATTGTCTCTAATAGGAAATAGTACTGCTTGCTTGAAAAGCGTGGTTTCTGAGCTAGTCTTCTGCTTACTTAAAATGAGAAGTTCAGCTTTATATAGACATATATACATATGTATGAATTGGCGTGGTGAGCTTGGCAGGTATTTAAAAAAAAGGAAGAGTTTCATGTCCTTGTTTTTCCACTAAGCGTATACTTTTGGGGTGAACACAGCACCCTTCTGTTTTTCTTTCATAGATGGGAAATGCCTCCTCAGTGTGGGAAGTCTCCTTGGATTGTCCTTCTCACTTCCTGAAGGAAAAATAATTTTAAATAAGTCACATCCTACATATAAGAGGGCACCACCTCCCTGCTGTTGTGGAGGCGAACAGCTTATGGGATATAGGGAAAATGTAGGGGCAGACTGAGCAGCCACGGTAAAGGAACATGCTGGGAGATGGAGATAATAACTATGGTGAGGGTTGTAGGAGAACACAGAAAGCCTTCAGCTGGTGCTGGGACCACAGGTTTGGAAAATAGATGGACAACACCACGGTACTGCTTGTGCAAGGAGCGCTCCTTCCCTTGGCAGCTGGTTGTGTGGGAAAGGAAGAACACTCCATCTCTAGACGGCTGCGACGGATGGTCGATGGTCGCATGCACAAGTACCTTCCTCTTCAGAAACCCCTCCAGTGCCAAAACACACGGAATACAGGATCAAGACTAATCTAACTGGGAAATATAGAAGAACCATCTCCTCACCCTCAGCCGCAGGACCAAGTTGTCTTTCAGGTTTGATTAAGGTGTTCCAACGCAAGCATTGAAATTCAAGCTGAAGAAGAGTTTCCCCTGGGCTATGCTCTGGCCAGCACACAGCTTTTCTCAGCTTCATTTTTATGCTCAGAAGATGTTAGTTTGTGTGCTAACCAGCCAGGTAAGTTCTTGTGGCTCTACAGGTATCTTCAGAGTGATGAACTAGCTCACCCTCATGTAAATGGGCATAACTAGATGAGACACATTCTGGTCCCAGACTCCAGTTTTATTTTGCTCAGATGAAACATTACAACTCAATGTTGTTTCAGTATTTTGGGGAGAAGAAGGAGGGAGACAAGAGTCCCCACAATGGTTTTTTACATGCCTGAGTCAAATTACCCTCCCTTCTACAGGGCTTCTTCTGAAATAACAGATCTTACTGTAACCAAATATTACCATCCAGGAAAGCCATTTTGCAACCAGCAAGGAGGCTTCTTCCTTCTCAGCAGCCACTGAAAAGGCCCTTTGTTCTCAAGCTGAACACCTGGAGAGTGTTATCAGCAGTGGCCTCTCCGGGCCGGCACGCTGAGCAGCTGTGACAAGACCCAGTGGCATTGGCATCGGTGGCAGCAGCACCTGGGAGCTGCTGGCACCCAAAGAGTATCCCACGTTGGCCATTGCATGGGTGACTTTAGGTTGTCCCTTTCTTCACTGAGGACCAGGGAACTGGCCCTGCCTGTGTTTGCTTTCTTTTCCCATTCTGAAATGAACAGCTTCACCTCAAATGGTCTTTAGAGAACCTCAAGGAGGTGACACTTCTGTTGAGAACAAGAGCAAGCCTTAGGCATTACCATGCCTTTCTGGAGAAACTAGTAATGTGAGTGGCAAAGGGCTGACACAGAGCACTGTCATCCTGGGCACGTGGTTTGAAACTACACCTCAAAGAGTACAAGGTGGAACTGTTGGTTGGCATGAGGGGTAGGGCATCCTGCAGAGAGGGAATCACCTGATGTGACCCAGGACAAGACTGCACGCCAGGCTGGCCTTGGGCACAGCTTTCTGCTCTGCCCATAGTCGGCACCACTTCTGTTTGTGTCTGTGAAAAGACAGTCAGACCTACGTCTGCTCAGAAACTCAAGGAAACCAAACTCATTCGACCCAGCAGGTAAGTCCTCTGGGCAGAGTGTCCTTTTCCATACACCTGACAGTGAAACTGCACCTTATAAACCATCACTGTCAGGCACATCAGCTTCAAAAACCAGAAAATTCCATTCTTTTGCTGCATTTTACATAATTAAAAGAAAAATCTGCACGGGGGGAGGAAAGCTGGAGGGTCAGAAAGCAGAGGCTGTCAGGTGTAGATCTGCCATGGGGTGACCTGGAGAGCTGCCTACACCACCTGAGTCTGGGCTGGGTCTGTGAGGAGTTTACCAGTGGCCTTAGTGGAAATTGTATCTGCAACCTCTGAGTTATTTAGCAGGTCCAGGCCTACAGGACTTTCTCTGCGTGTTGATTTCCCACTAAAGTCACAGGCTGGACAGCCCACGTCACAAAAAAATATGTAAAAAAAGAAAATACGTCATTCTTCTTTCCTGCTAATCCAGATAAAATACTGACTCCTACAAGGGAGTCACACATGGGGGGATTTCAGCAATGCCTCATGGCAGGATGCACAGCTCTGCAAAGGATCTGTTCTGGAGTAGTTCTGCCAAACACTGAGAGCAAATTGCATAATGTGAGAGGGAGCAGAGAGCAGCTGATGCTCCATCATCTGCAGTGGCAGCTCAGCCTTAATCTGATGAGTTCTTCTGTACACGGTGGATCATTTCCATTTTCTTTGGACTGTACCAGTGAAAGAACAAATATTTCAAAAGGTTTAAATGAGACCTTTGAGCACCAGCACTGAGTCTCTGTGAGGTTCAAGGACAAAATAACATTCTGCAAAAGCTTTAACCTGGGACAAACTGCGATTTCTTGTAGCATACAGGCCACTTTGAACCTTGGTCTCTGTCCAGACACCACTACCAGCTCTCCCATGACTTTGTGTTTGTATCTCTTTCTAATATTCCTCCCTTTCTTCCCCATGAAGGGAAAATTTCCAGGTTTGTTCCTTTTAACTTTGTCCCTGGTAGCGCTCTTGACAGAAGGACTTAGTGTCTATTTAGTGTCTTTGCAAGGAAAAGGGAGAAACTTCTCGGTTACATAAAAGTTTGTATCAAAATTCAAGAATACGGATTAATTATAGGGGACTTGCCTTGTATCATTCAATTTATTTGAATAGCTTTAAAGATTAAGCAGATCCAAGGCCTAACAGAACCAGAGCCAGTAAGACAATAGGTGAGATTTTCCTTTGAAACAAAATATACAGGTGGTTTCTGTGAGTTTCTGTGTCTATCTGCCCGGCTTTTTTATTTTTTATGTCGTATCCAATATCACAGAACCTGGCAGTAGAAATCATATAGCAATTTGTGAAAGCTTGTTGCTGTTCTAGATATCATATAGTCTGTTCCACACCAGCAAAGACAAAACCAATGCCTTTACTCCTCGAGTTTTCATTCAAAGGATAATGATCTCTGGTAACAAAATATTTGGCGGTAGCATTATTTAAAATGCACAGAGGAAATGTTTGTCCCTAATTCAAGGGACTGTGGTCACACAGTCTCTATTCACTTGGTATTTACCAACGAATGCCAAAGGCTAATCTGCAAAAAAGTCCAGGAACAAAGTTTATCGCACTCCATCCTTAACCCATCCCATTGTAAGGGAGAAAAACAGTAATTACTGAATTTCTCTGTGGCCAGAGAACTTATAAACTCCGTGTTATACCCAGCAGGCTGCAATGGCTCCTTCGGTAAATATCTAATTAAGTGGTTGCGGTGGTTGTGGGGTTTTGGTTGTTTTGGGTTTTTTTCTTTCCTTTCTCCACATACTTTTGTGTTTTAAAATCCCTTTGCATTAAGCGACTTCTCGAGTTTTCCAAATTTCTCGCATGCACGGAACAGGGAAATAAGGAAAAAAAAAAAAGGAAAAAAAATTAAAAAAGCAAAGGGGAGATTTCGGCCGTGGGAACAGGAGTCAGAGATGGGGATTTGCAAAGGCTAAAGGCAAATCCTGCCCGAAATCTCCATCTAAAACAGCGAAAACCGCAGCCACGACCTGCCTGGGACCGTGGGCTGCCTAGAGAGGGAGAAATAGAACAACGCCGAAAGGGTGGGTGCACTCGGGGGGCTTGGGGGATTCTCCCCGAAAACCCAAAGCAGTTAAAGCACCGCCAAGGACAGGGGCGGGGGAGCGGCCCGTGGGGAAAGCGGCGGGTTTGTGTTTAATTGTGCAAATCCGGAATTTAGGAAGTTTTACCGGCCCCGGTTCGGTGTCCCCCAGCCCACGGGTCCCCCCGGCACTGCAAAGCCCCGTTATTCCCCCGAATCGCGCTAAACGGGATCAGCCGACGGCACGATCGCGACTGGTCCTGCTCGGTGATGTCGCGACAGTGCCCAGCGTCCCCGAGGTGGAGAGAAACTGCCGCGGGGATGTGGGAGAGGAGCTGAGCATCCACCCCACCCGAGTGCTGTCCTTTAGGAAGGATGCTCGGCCTCAGCATAGGGAGGTGAGCACACTGCGGAGCTCCGACCGAGAAAG
>NW_010306563.1:0-259 GCF_000700745.2 Antrostomus carolinensis | reverse complement strand
ACCTGATCCAGTTAAATTTGTCTCTTCCAGGGAAAGCTGCCTGATCCGAGGAAATCTACCTACTCCAGGGAAGTCTCTCTGATCCAAGGAAAGCTGTCTGCTCCAGGGAAAGCTGTCTGCTCCAGGGAAAGCTGCCTACTCCAGGGAAATCTGTGTGATCCAGGGAAATCTACCTTGCTCCATGGAAATCTGTGTGATCCAGGGAAAGCTGCCTGTCCCGGAGAAGTGCCTGGCTGCCAGCCCCAGGGACGGTCCCCGC
>NW_010306562.1:0-2411 GCF_000700745.2 Antrostomus carolinensis | reverse complement strand
TTCCAACCCAATCTATTCTATGATTCTATTACTGTTAAATCCTAACTCAACTCTTTGAAGCTTGACCCCCAGTTCCTTGAAAAATCGCTGTCTATGTGTTGGTGGCTGTTCCTCTGAGAGCCCCAGTCTCCCTGCAGGCTCTGGCCTTTGCAACTAGAGATTGTGAGGAACTGGTAACACTGAAGCACTGCCAAACTCTTTCTCAGCTCAGTGTACCAAAAGTTTATCTCTCTGACTTTGATCCTGAAAATTCGTGTTACCTGCACGCTGTTCTCCTGCTTTTTCATCAGGTATTTCATGTACAAAACAAACTCTGCTGATGTTACTCCTCTCATCGAGAGGAGGAGTTCTGGAGGATTTACAAGTGAGCTGCCCAGTAGCAGGGAAATCAAGGTATTCCCTTTATGGGATTTATTTAATTACAAAATAAAGAAATGGCACATGGGAAGCCCTAGCTAGTAGGGCTTCAGTTAAGTGTCACTGACCTTCCACTGCAGAGTTGCTATCTTCAGCTTTGTTTTTCTGGACATCTCCTGGTCCAGACAATAACTGTGCTGCACTTGTTCCTCCTCAGTCCCTTTGGTTTCAATAAAAACCTTGTTTATGATAGAAGTGGATGCTTGGAATCTGTTATTGTCTCTTTAATGTCCTTTGCTCATCTGTTTAAGTCCAAAGTTCAGGCTTGGAAGTGACAAAAGATTTTATAATGATTTCTTTCTTTTCTATGTTTCTTATAGTAAAAAAAAAAAAAAAAGTTGTTAATTTGACTGTACATGAAAAACAGCAGAAGATGGCAAACAGCATGAGTAATGGCTAACAAGTTGCAAATTAAATACCAAAGAGATAAGCACCAGCAGGAAAAAGCCTAAGCATATCAAATTTTCTTATGCCTCTAGGGATAGGCCAATTTTGCTCTTCCATATAAAACTATATATAAAACTCTGCTATTAAGACATCATTTTTTATATTTCCTTTTTAAAGAGATGGCTTTAATAAATGTAGATTGTTGAAGTTTTTGGGTTTTAGGGGTTGTTTTTTTTTTTTTCCTTGGCACAACTAACTGTGCACAAAAGAGGCCTAGGAGCACAGAAAGCAATTGCTGGCTGATCTTGACAAACAAGCCGCACAGCATCATGATTTAAAACTTTGAGAGTAGTCTTGAACCCCTTTGACTTACAGAAGTGCATTTCATACACTTCAGAGCAACCTCCGTCTGAAAACCCTAGTGCAAAAAAGGTGTGTGGACCTGCTAAGGCTAATATTAAGTTTATAGCTTATGTCTCTTACCCACGATTTCACTGTTGATTTTGTTCCATGTATAATTGTGCTTATTGTGGGAGATACAATTGAGCATATGACAAAGAAATAGAGTAATGCTTATTATTCAAGTTTCCCAAGTGCTTCTTCATTATATGGATTGTAAATTTTCATATTACAACCCTACAATGTAGAATATTTTAAAGAACCTGCCACACATTTAATATTCAGTTTATGCAAAAGAGCAAGATAAGATGGACTACCTTAGATTCTTCATTGGGATTTTAATTAATTCAAAGAAGTGTTTGTTTTTTGGAATTGCAAACTTAATAATTCTTATCCTCAACTGTACGTGGATTTAAAAATGCTTGTTTTGTGCACTAGTTGCCGACCCATCAGTTTTGGAGGAAGGAGTTCCATCAGCTTCATTAGGTGTTGGGTTAAGCCAACAGCAAGGCCATGAATGCTAAATCACAGGACACAGTTTCAAAATTCATAGCGAGATTCCACTGGGATTTCACTATTTTTCATTGACAGGCTGTCCTTCCATGTTCTTGGATGCTCCTCCCTGGAAGTGTTGAAGGCCAGGTTGGATGAGGCTTTGAGCAACCAGGTCTAGTGGAAGGTGTCCCTGCTGCTGGCAGGGGGGTTGGAACTGGATGAGCTTTAAGGTCCCTTCCAACCCAAACCATTCTATGATTCCTCTCATGTGAAAGGCCTTAGTGAAGCTGCCTGCTGGGGGTTAGGAGAGTTTTACCACCTCCATTTTCTTTCTCTTACTCCATTTTCTTCTAATTGATGACTCCTCGTTCAGTTGACTGTACTAAGCAGACAGCTGGTGCACAGTGAAACAGGTACTTGATAACAAAAGCCTGCAATGAAGAGAAGCCATCCTTGTGTTTAGGCCTGTGATGGTCCTTTTGCCCCCGTTAGGACTAGCTGGTTTCTTTGTGCATCCAGATTTTTCTGTGAGAGAATGATCTTCACAGGCAAACTCACATCCCAGCAGTGGCCCCATGTTTCACACCAAGTTCTGCAATGATAGAGACCCAGTTCCCAAAAAGGTCTCCTGTTTCACCTTTGTGGGGGCAGAGCTGGTGGGCTACAGCAGTCTAAATGGAAGGACTGGGGAGGGACTTTTCATAAGGGCAGTT
>NW_010306561.1:3474-6583 GCF_000700745.2 Antrostomus carolinensis | reverse complement strand
GGTGAGGCTGCAGGAGGAATTGGGGGCTGGGAACATCAGTTAATTCCCGTACCCACAGAGATACTGAGGAGTCAGCCCCAGTGGTGGGGAGGGGCAGCTGCCTGTGGGCGTAACATCGAGCACGTGTGGTGATATCTGCAGGTTTGATTGTCGCTGTGGACTTGTGCTCTGATTAAATACCTTTTTCCTATTGATTTTAGGGAACCTGGAATGGCTGGATAAGAACAAAACCAGTTTTCTGATCATGTGGAGGAGACCAGAGGAATGGGGAAAGCTCATCTATCAGTGGGTGAGAACACCTCACCCCACAGACCACCGGGCTTTCTGTGTCCAGGAGGACAGGTGGTGCTGCCTGCAAGTTCTGAAACAGACCCCTGTAATATTTTTTCTTGTTTCCTCACTGCTTTTACCTTCCTTCTTCCATTTCTCTCTGTCACAGAGAAGCGTAGGGGTGTTCACAGCTTTTCACTTGCTGTCAGGTGCAGCCTGAGCACTGGCTGCACAGTTTCTGCTCCCACTGCAGTTGGCTGTTCCTCAGCGTTGCTGCGTGTCCCTTGTATGGCACGAGTCCTGATTGTGAAACACATGGATGGAAAGAGCAGAGGGGCAGGGAAGGGAGCTCTCTTAGTTTCCTTAGGCATCATTTCTTGACTCTGGTGCTCTAGAGCATTTCCAGGGTCTTTTTGCTCATCGAGTGCTGTCCAATCTTCTATTTCACCTGCACTGAGGTGTGTGAGAGATCGTGATGAGGATGTTAAATCACACGGACGAGATCTGCTAACCTGCTTTTGTGTTTCCAGGTGTTGAAGAACGGCCTGACCAACTCTGTGTTCACGCTGTATGAATTAGCCAGTGGAGATGATACTGAGAATGAAGGTAATGTCGTGTGTCATGTTCCAGAGCAGGTTTTCAGAGCACACTTGATTTGAGTGTGAAAACAGTTGGTTGTCAGATTATAGTTTTGTAGATTAAATATTTTAAAATTTCTTATGCAGCTCACACTGATCCCTGTGGCAACTGCAGCTCTGGAGGCTTTTTTACCACTTTGCATGAACATCTGCCTTTGTTATCACTGTTTGCAATTTAAACCTCCCCCCGCCCCACACGCCTTCCTCCTGCCCAGCTTGTTCTCTGGCGTGAGGTGCGGGATGTTTTGGTTTTATGCCTGGCTTCTGCGCTGCCTTTGAGACTGCTGTGACTCACTCCCTTCTGTCTGTGACCTTCAGGCTTTGTTCCTGATGCAGCAACCTAGTGATGAGTCTGTCAGAGTAGCCGTGACTCTGGATTTGCCGTGCTGTCACGGCGCTGGAGTCTGACAGGTGCTCTTCAGAGCCCTCTGCTTCACTGCCACCAGTCCCTGGACTTTGGGAACCTGTTTGTTTCCTGATGTGTTGTTTTTTTTTTTCCCTCCTGTTGATGGGAATCTCTGTCCTTCCCTAGAGTTCCACGGCTTGGATGAGACTATGCTGCTCCGCGCCCTGCAAGCCTTGCAGCAAGAGCACAAGGCTGAAATTATCACACTGGACGATGGCCGAGGAGTCAAGTTCTTCTGATAGAAGCTCCCTCCCTGCCACTCCTCCCTGGCTGCTGAAGCGATTCTTGCTGTGAGGGTTTGCTCTCCTGCCCTGGTTTCAGGCTGTGACTGCAAGCAGCTGCGTACTCGCAATTTCTTGTGGCAAGGAGAATCTGCGAAGCCTTCCAGAGACGCGACTCCTTAGAAGTAGTCAGAGATCTTCTGTCTGTCTTTTCTTCCTGTTGATTGTGTTTGAGAGGCTAAAGCTGCTCTAGTCAGTTCTGAGAGGGACCACCCAGAAGTGAAATAATGGGACTGTTCCTCTTGCTGATCCCCATTCCTGGAGAGGCCTCAGAGTGAGTCTCTTCAGCACCTCCCTCCCTCCTGCCAGCCTCTGCTTGGGCCCTGCAGTCCCCGCTGCGTTGCCAAGTGGGGTGAAAGCAGCACAAGGAACTCGCTGTCGCTGCCGTGGTGTAGAAGACCTCAATGGCAGAATGATCTGTGCTTGCTGCAAAGCAGGCTGTGCAGCGTGGTGGGGGTGGATGCCAAGGAACTAATTTGAAGTAATTAAAATGAGATGTATTTATAGAGCAGCCTGGGTGTTTTCCTCTATCTCTGTTTTTCCATCAGAAACAAAACAGAGCAGCGTAGAAGATTCTTGCCCTTCAGCCCTGTTTCCTTACGGCACCAGATGAAGCCAGCAGCATGCTGGGGAGAGGGTGGGCTTGCCTCATCCGCCTGGGAAATGGGCAGCACAAGTGTGTTTTTCCACACAGCAGAGCTACAGACCCGTGGGACCTTGCTGCCTGTCTTCAGGGCAACATTCACTTTAATTTTCCATGTGCAATCCACTGGAAGCTAATGGGTTTGTGGCAGAGGTGGTGGGGTGGGCTCTGTACAGCAGTGGCTGGTACAGGGTATGACTTAAGTTTTTAGATTCTCAGCACTGATAACGAAGTGCTCAGCTTGTCAGAACCCATGACCCAGGTACAGTCTGTGACCCAGTAAATCCTTAATCACTGACCAGTGGGAGCTGGGGAGCTGTGCCGGGGAAGGATCACTGGCCTTTCCCGTTCTTTGCCCGAGCATTCAGTGTTTGTTGCAGGCAGAGGGGGGGGATGCTGCACTGGAATGACCTTTGCTGAGTTTGTGGGGCTGTGAAATTTAAAAATTTCCTTTTTATAGCAGGAGCCCATTGACCTGAACTCAGCGGGACACGGTGGCTTGATCTGGGCACGTTGCTCTGGAGCTGCGGCTGGACGCTGGTGCCCGGGGTTCCTCTCTGTGCTGCGGAGGGATTCCCCTGTGCCAGCACTTCTCTGGGGGGGAAAGGCAGCAGCAGCACGAGTGCTGAGTCACTGACAGGCTGGGCTGACATCTCTGGTCCTTTCTGGAGACCCATCATCCCGACGAGCACTGAGATGAGTTCCGTGAGCGCGTGGGATGGTGCAGCCTGCGGTGAGCACAGCTGCCGCCACGGCAGCCCAGGCTGGTTTTGTGTGCCCAGCTCTCAGGTGCCTGTTCTGACAACCTGGGCTGAACCCCCACTTCAGCTGCGAGATCTGGGGGCAGAGGATGGATGTGGCAGCCCTCAGG
>NW_010306561.1:2536-3322 GCF_000700745.2 Antrostomus carolinensis | reverse complement strand
AGCAAAAGCTGGAGCAGGCTGTGCCACGCCACGTGCCCGGTGCCCGGCAGAGCCAGCACACATGTCCCCACAGCTGGCACAGGCTCTGCTCAGTCCGGGGCTCACTGGGTGGATGGGGATCATCCTCCCTCTGTGCTCACAGCCAGGAATCATCCGCTGCCGGTGTCTGCCCTGGGCTTGTGTCAATGCCCGAGATCTGCCCCTTCCCTCTTCATGCCACCCACACTGACTCCTTCCCTCTCTGCTTGCTGTGCCCTCCCCTCTTGCTGC
Source organism: Antrostomus carolinensis (assembly GCF_000700745.2). Taxonomy (NCBI): domain Eukaryota; kingdom Metazoa; phylum Chordata; class Aves; order Caprimulgiformes; family Caprimulgidae; genus Antrostomus; species Antrostomus carolinensis. The sequence goes on along the minus strand of NW_010306561.1, from coordinate 3,052 downwards.
TCTCCTGCCCCTGCAGCACAGCGTGTGTCTGCGCTGGCCGTTCTGTGCCCGGTGGCATCTGTGTTTGATCCGGAATAACGAGCCTTTAGCAGCCAGGCCTGGGATGTTTGTGTTTGCTCTCCGTAGACGCGACGCCGACCTCTCAGCATTGTGTTCCGAGTTGCGTGTGCTGTACGTAACCTGCCTGTCCTTGAGGGAGTCCGTGTTCTTAATTAAATTTGCTCCCTTCTTAGGAAATGGCTGATGTAACATTAGATAAGCCTAAACCCAGACTTTTTCTTTCCAAAACACTCCTGGCAGTGATTCACTGCTCTTCTTCTGCTTCCTACTTAGTGGCTTACTTAGTGAGAGGAGGAGGAAGAGTACACCCCCCCCTTCCAGGGGGAACATGGTGTAAAATTCCCTTTTCCACACCCTCTCAGCCAGTTAGGAAAGGTCACATCCAGCCGTGCCTGCAGGGTCCTTGCACGACTGACTACCTGGGCCGGGCACCAAGGCAGTGCTGCAGCAGCAGAG
>NW_010306561.1:1063-2102 GCF_000700745.2 Antrostomus carolinensis | reverse complement strand
TGGAGCTTCAGACACAGCGAGAGCTGCCAGGACAAAGCGAAGGGCAGGGGTGGCCTGTGTTCGTGTGGGACCGTGGGTGACACCCACCCGGCAGCTGCTTCGCCGGCCGCCTGCCCCGCACTGCGGCGAGGCCGATCCCTTCTCAGGGAGTTTGACCTTAGAGAGTTTCAAACCAAATCCAAACTCTCTGTGCTCCCAGCCGCACGGTCACGGCTCACGCTCTGGCTCCGTGCAAGACCAGCTGCGCAGCCCTGTGGAGGGGCTCACCAGAGAAGGTGGCGTTTCTGAGGGGGGCTGGTGTGGCCCCCTGACTCTGGCCCGTGGCCACTCTGAGGCTGTTGCCGTGTCTGGCCACGGTGATTAGGGCTCGCTGGCCAGGGCGAGGCAGAGGTCTGGGAACTGGTGCTGAGATAAGGCACTATCAGGCCACACACACTCGGATCCCACTGGTCAGGGAAGGAAAAACGCCGAGAGGGTTTTCATTTAATGCAGCCAGTTAGGAGCAAGAGTTGTTTCAGTTCGATAAATTTATATGTCGGGATAAACTTGCTGGTGGGTTACGTCTGTGACCCTGGGCAAGGGAAATCCTCCAGAGTTATCTGCCTGCGGTTAAAGCCACAGCTGAGGTTTGGGTGACATCCTCCCTGAACTCACGTGCGTTAGGGCAAGGAGGGATGTGGCAGGAGGAGGCTGGCAGCTCCCAGGGGCACGGGGTGCTGAAGCCAACCATGAAACAAGCCCTGGGTTACTACGGAGCTCCCCTCCTCCTCCTCCTCCTCCCCATCCCTCGCAGCCTGAGCTGCACATCCCCTGTCTGCGGGGGACTCCTGCATTCTGACCCATCCTGGTCCCTCCACATCAGAATGGGCAATTCCTGGCAGGGCTTGCTGGAGCAAGGAGCTGAGCAAGGCTTTGATTCATGATCTAATCCTAAGGAGAGTGATTACACAGTCCCCTGTTCTCTTCCTGGCAGCCAAATGCAAGTGAGAAATGGGTTACGTTGCCTGATTGCAGCGGTTCTTCAAAGCGAAGGGCTGGC
>NW_010306561.1:771-1015 GCF_000700745.2 Antrostomus carolinensis | reverse complement strand
GCGGGCACCATCTGAGCGCTGCGATGGGCAGCTGATTGCAGAGCAGGAACCCTCTGATTTTGGGCCAACCTGGCTCCAGCTTGGCAGCCCAGGCCAGGTCAGGAGGGTCAGCACCCCTGCCCAAGCTGCCTCCCCCCTGCCAGGCTTGTGGTGTGGGACGGTGTTTGGGGGGTGGTTGGGGAACTTCTCAGGCTGTTTGCCAGGGAGGTGTGGGAGGGCAGCAGTCGGAGCAAACTTCACCTCT
>NW_010306561.1:0-746 GCF_000700745.2 Antrostomus carolinensis | reverse complement strand
AGTCGTAGCAAACTTCACCTCTAATTCCCTCTCCTGTCTGCAGGGGCCTCACCGGGATGGGACACTCCTCTGCCCCTCTGGGATCTTCCGAGGCATCTCGTTTCACGATGAAAATACTTGATAAGGGGACACGAGCCTGCCAGCGACCAAGCCGAGGTCCCTGCCCAGCTCCCTGTCTCTGGCTGAAGAGCTCGGGCTCTCTGCCAGCCTGGGCTGTGTCCCTGTGCCTGGGCAGCGTGGGGCCCCTGGCAGGGACCCCCAGGTGGGGGTGGGCGCAGAGCCAGCCCGCAGGGGCTCAGGCAGCATTTCAGTGGGCGGGAGCCCTGACCCTGCACCCAGCTGTGGGGTTCAGTCTCACGTCGTGCAACATGAGAATCACCAGCGCCAGCACCGTGCCCATCAGTTCATCCACCCTGGCCTTTTCTCTCTGGCAGTCCGGGTCCTCTGGCGGGGGGCCTGCCTCTCCCGGGGGGGCAGGGGGGACACTGAACATGCATCGGTCAGCCAGCCGTGGCCGTTCCCCTGGGATCATGCCTGGTGCATGCTCCGGGGAGCACAGGGCTGGGTGAGGCTGCGGTCACTGCTCTCTGCTCAGCAGCCTGTGCTGCTGGCGAGTGGCTCTCAGCAAGGAGATGTCGGTCAAACCCCTTCCTGGGGAGGTGGCACCTGGTCCTCGGCGAGCAGGGCTGGACGAGAGGGGTCATGTAGAGGGAGCAGAGCAGGCCTGGTGCGGGAGATCAGCGCTG
>NW_010306560.1:0-221 GCF_000700745.2 Antrostomus carolinensis | reverse complement strand
TTCTGTCTTGGCAGCACGGGTGTGTCAACTCAGGGAGGGAAATGCTAACCGAGGGAGCTACACTAAAGTGAAGGTAGCCTCAACCTCCCATGACCAAGGTGCTGGGCATTACAGAAGGGAGGATGATCTGTCAGACCCACTTGAAGGAACCTCCACTATGTATGTTCAGGAAAGGAATAATAGCCAGGGCTAGAGGGGCCCTGCCTCTAGCCAGGGAGAGG
>NW_010306559.1:4656-12034 GCF_000700745.2 Antrostomus carolinensis | reverse complement strand
CTGCGGGCCCTGCCCCTGCGCGTCCGGCGGCCGTGGCACTCAGGGACGGGCACAAAGCAAAACACACTTAGGTGCCACATGGTGGGAAGAAAAATCCTGCCATTAAAAGCGTTATTTTCTTTCTCAGACGGTGACAGCAGGATCTATCAGCTTTAAAAAGGCAACAAAGAATTGAGGAGAATAAAGGCAAAACCGTATCTTTAGCAGAGCAGGACTAACATTTCTTTAAAATACTATACTGATACTGTTATTTAGTTTTAGAAGCTAGCAACTGACAAAGACAAGCCAGGCTCCTCTGAATGCAAGATAAATTTAATTATAGTATTTTCTAATGCCCCAGTGATACCCAGATTACAGTCTGTAAGTCTGCAGTGCACAGTCCGCAGCTGGTTTATGAAACCGTTTTAAAAACAAGGATTTCTTGGCTTTTGTGTGGCTACACTGATGATACGCAAGGATCTGTGTGTGTTGGCAGTGGGTGTTTAGTTGGAGGGCCGTCACCACAGCCCAGAAAAAGCTGTGTTTGCCAGGGGCTGTGGTTCTGGTCTGGACTTGGCAGAGGCAGGAGGGAACAGTAGCTCTACCAGCTGTTTTTAGGGTCTGCTGTGAATATCCTGGTATTTCTGTTATGTGCCCCGTGGCCAGCTGAGTTCAGGGTCCTGCTGTAGCACACAGCCAAGTCAGAACTGATCTGGTACCATCTTCAAGCAGTCTATATCGACTTTGTCCCTCCTGCTAAATTTTGAAATCCGTTCTAGGCTTCAGAATTTCCCCGTTTTCAGACTAAGTTTATTCACAGGCAGGTCATTTCACTTGTTCCTCGGCCAAGAGCGCTCATAGAATTGTACATAGTTCCTTATCCTTGCTGATGGTATGTTCTCCATGTATATGTATGCACATGGATACATCTTTGCAGAATGACATATGTATATATGTATGCATAGAATCATTTTGATGGGAAAAGACCTTTAAGCTCACCAAGTCCAAGTATGTATTTATAGAGCAGAGTCACATTCCTTCCTAGACAAAAGAAGCCACACTTGCCAGCTTCTCTGGTGTGACACAGTTTTGGTTTCCTGTATCATCTTTGGCTTTTCCTGTACTTGCTGCCTTTTAAATGTAGGATACCAAAACTGCAGATAATAATCCACAGTTTGCTCTTTATTTCTAAAGCTTTTGTAGCTGTTAAAAAATGGCCAATTTCTGAAGTTTTCAACAAAATGCGAATAGTGGTCAGGTGCACCAAAATTGCCAGGGGGATTCCATGAACCAGGGAAGAATGGGGAAAAAATTATAATGAAAGGAGTATCTCAAAGATCAGTTTTGCTAGTCTTCAAATTTCAAGCACTGATGTATTTGGGGGCATTATTTTGAAAGTCTGTAGCTTCATGAGTACCATACTAGGATAGACATCTGTAACAATTTATTTACATTTTAATTTGTAAGTGGGGATCTTGGGCACATGAACGTGTTGCTTATTTTCCAGTCCATGTATTGCAGGCAAGTCTTACCTGTGTCTCTGTTTTTCCCCCTTCTTTTTTTCCTGCAAGCTTTTTTCATCATTCAAGAAAAAAATATCAATATTGGTGTTTTTATTACATGGTTCTGGTGAAATGGTATTTAGGTGCATGTTTTCTGTATGTAAGAGATCTCAGTAGTTTTGATAACTGGAAAAAATCAGCTCACTATAAATAGGAATGTGCCACCCTAAATTTAATGTTTTTGAAAAAGTGGGGAAGTCAATCGATACTTTAAATGTCTGATAAAAAGAGGTTTAAAATTAAGGCACTGTTTGAAGCATGGCTGAATCTGTGGAACTTGAGCTTAAAAGACAGTGAAGACACTTTGTTTTAAGACTATATTTTTTTTTAAGGTTACTGAAATAATATTAGTGCATAATCCATATAAGACCAAGTAACTAGCTGGATTACTTCCACAAAAGAACATTTGTAAAACTGAGAAAAATACACAATTTGGGGTCAGTGCTATGAGAAGCAAGTTGCATGCTAGCTATGGAAGAGTTTTGAACCCAGGATAAACTGTATTTTTAAGTATAATAATGATCACTTTGTCCTGTTTTAATGTCAAGGTGAAGACTTTGCATGGCAGCCTTACTCTGTCAAGGCTCTGAAATTCCACAACTTTACAAAACATAGAAGAGTCAGGCTGTAGATGTTGGGATGGCTGCTGATGGACGTTGCACAAATCACCACTTCATGCACTACATGATTAGGGTGGTTCTGAATTCATGTGGCTTAAATGAAACTTTCCAAAGGAGAATATCAGAACAAGGAAGGAAGTCTTAGTGTTAGCTACCTCATGAAAAAAATCTGGACTTGTTTTGCCAATTGATAGGGTTAGCAGGAAGGACACAGACACCAACTTAATACTAGAAACAAACTTATTTTACTCTAGTTTATAGTAGGGGGAAAAAAAAAAAAAGAATAAGAAGCAAGGTACAGAGTTAAACAGGGTAATGCACCTAATCATTACTACTTGGGAGAAAGCAGAGTGACTAAGAAAGATACATCACCAGTTCCCCAAATACGTATCATCATCTAGATCCCATACATCATCTGGGGAGCCCTCTCACAGCGAAGGATTTGGAGAGCCTTTCCCTGGCAATTGGGAAGTCCTACACAGAGTGACCACTCATAGGTGAGGTCTCCATCTTTGCTTTGAGAGGGTCCTGCTTTTATACCATCTAACAAACAAATTATGCAGACAGAAAGGCACGGTAACATCTGGTGGTTAAGTTACACTTCACATGGGGCACATCCTGGATTTGTCCAGGATCTGAGATATGTCTGAGGAGCTACTATGTTGGTATTCTGCACCTGGCTTCGAATTGTAGAAGGAAAAGTCTCACAGTCTTATTTCATGCTGATGTGATACAGGTTGGTAAAAGAATCTCATGGTCGTGTTTCATGCTGCTGTGGTACAGGTTGGGAATTTCACTCAAAAGTCAACTTTAATTTAAGGTTTATAATTTAAGCCTTTGTATATCAGGACTGAAAATATTAAGTGTGACATGTCTTTTTATTTGACAACAAATTCTCCCTCTTAACCGCTGGCTAATCTCTCTATACACAAAAAAACCTGTGTAAGAGGAGACACTTGTGAAGAGAAATGATCTAGAAGTTTTGCATTCTTTAAAAGAGTTCAGGCTCAAATTTTAAAACACTGAAGGTAATGTCAGGTCTTCATAAATTTTGTTCCTCTATCAGATTTTCCCTCTGGGTTGGAGCCCTCTGTTACTGTAAAACTACTGTTTTTTCATTCTGTATAGTAACACCATGCATCTCTTCAGAGTAGTTTTAAGGACTATGGTTTACTGAACCGGAGTAAGTCTTTCTAATGTAACTAGAAGAGTCTGATTGATGGGGGTAACTTGTTTTTTCTTCTTCCCTGCTTCCTCAGAATGACCACCTTTTGCGTGATGAAACTTCTATGTCAAGCAACCAGAAATGAGAATAGATACACAAAAAGATTCTTTGGTACTCTCCTAACACAGACGCCACAAAAAAGGGTCTTTTCTCCATTCTGGATGGTGGCACCTGACCCTAGAAAGTCAATGGTTTTTGGACTTAGTCAGCCATTTTGCACAGCTGAAAAATCACACAAGGAACCAAAAAGGACAGCAGCATTTGGAAGTGTTGGGAGAAGAATTCCCTATCGGATTTTGCATGTAATCAGCCAGGATGGAGAGAGCTTAGGAAACATGCACCGAGCAGAGGCACTCAAACTTATGGATCAACATGACCTGAAACTGGTTCTCCTTTGTGAGAAGGCAGAACCTCCTGTGTACAGACTAATGACTGGGCAGCAGATTCATGAAGAACAGCTTAAACGCACACAGAAGAAAAAGGAAAGTCCCAAACCAGGTATGTGCATTGTTGACACTACAACGCTGAGCGCTTTGAAAAATGCTGCATTAAAAGTGGTTTCAGCAGATTAAATCCTCTTACTTGCATTTGTGTAAATCCAAAGCAATGTCATTGCAATCCATGTTATTAAGGATTTGCAGTGGTGAAAATAAAATTTTGGATTAGTCTCTTCTCCCACAGAGAAGCCTTCTATTGCCTTCTCGGGATTTACTATTTTGGTATCTGCTGGCTTTTCTTAAAATCTATTTTTATTTAAGTGAATATAACTAGACTCTGGTTCCACAAGACTCACTGAATTTGTGTTCTTTTAATAAAGCATAAAGTGACAGGCAGTTTTTACAAACTGAGCACCAGATACACCAATATAATTACATAATTTTGTCACCAGTAGTCATGAAACATTCTCTTCCTAGCTTGCTGCTAGAAGACCAAGTCTGGAGCCCTTTCTTTTACAGAGAAAGAGAACAATTTTTGCAATATTGAAATATTTCAGCATCTTTCTTAAGTCAGCCTGCTCCAGCAGTTTAGCAAACTGAGTCTGGCAAAGAGGTTTTAGGAAAGGCATCTGACCTTGTATCCTCTTTTCTTATCCTCAGGCTAACAAAGGTATGAGTGCCTTGGATAGAGTTCTGATTGTGGTAGTGAGTTTTTCTGTTCAAGAAACTACAAAAAGATTATTCAAATGATAACTACTTTAGAGAATCTTTAAGGGGGAAGAGACCACAAATCATTCAAATATATTACAAGGCCTCATAGTTCCAGTTAAATATTGCACTTCACCATTCAAGGAAATGGGCTGGAGATGAAGAGCTATCTAACTCTAAAACTTTCACATTCAACTATGCTATATGCAGAATGCAGGAATTTGCACACTAAGTCTTTAATTCCAGATCCAATGCTTACCTGTTTATCTTTGTTAGACCTGCATTGTGGGTGGTATGAGCAAAACTGTAATTAAAATAAAAATACTTTTAAGCCTTCTGACCCTGAAGAGACTTCCCTGCATGCCTCAAACATGCCTTCCGTCTCCCAGTCATGGCAGTGAGTGTGAAATATCAAGTCGCCACCTTCTGAGGTGAGAGCAGTGCATGCTGAGACAGTGAGACTGGGATGTTCTGCATATGAGAAAGCAGCACAGGGGTAGGGAGTTTAGCAGACAAAGCTCCATAGGCTGTTGAAAGACAGTAACTAATACTGGTTTGTCAGATGTTAAAGCCAACAGTTTTAGTTCTGTTTTAAACAGGAATGGTTCAGAAGGAGTTATCCTTTTCTTCAGCTATTGCCAAGAATGACTTGGAGACCAAGACTAAACAGATAGCACAGTGGATTGAAAAGAAATACCATGTGAAAGTAACTATCCGGCAAGCAAAAGAGAGCAATGCAGATATGGTAAGTGGACTCCTGAAAGTTAGACCAGTCAGTTTCATGGAAGAGGTGTACTTGTATTGACTTCCCCTAGTCAGTACTGCCACATTTTTTTTAGTATATCCTGTACTGCTAAAATAAATGAAGGTCTAGGTCCTGTGAAAGTAATGGTTGCCCCACCAGAAGCTGCATCTGTTAGAAAAATAGTCCCACAGAGACAATTCAGATACAGTGCTTTCTTAAGAATGCAGCTACTGTACTGGCTTTGACAGCAGAGTCTACGCAGCTCCTACTCCTTTGCTGCACCACCTTAATAACTGGGATAGTGAAATTTTCCCGTCTGTGCCTTAAGCCAGCTCACTCACTGAAATGTTTAACAGTACAGTTTAAAAAAAAATTTAAAAATTACCTGGATTATTTCAATAACCTAACTGTTCTTCTGAAGATGCATTTGTGCAGCTGTGGCTAAAGTTAATGTGGAAAGCTACTGGAATGATGTTCCAAGACTGGCCAAGTGAACATCTATAAAGATGTTGGGGAGCTAATGGCAACTTACTAGGGTAACTGTAGGGACTTGAGATTTGTCTTCATTGTCATTTGCACAAATGGCATTTTTATAAAGATTCCATGTAGGATTTTTTTTTCCTTTTAGTATGTGTAGTGAATTTAGTTTCCTTTATGATTCTGTCTACTAAATTGCTGGAAAGAATTGTGATATCACTTCATCCAGAAGGAACAAAATTTCTTATAGGAAATTGAATTCACAGGGAAAGGGTAGGAGGAGGAAAAACTGCATGTGGGAAGGAGCAGAATATTTCATGATACAGCCCAAATTTAGGTTGTCCTTAAATTTAAAAGCTTAATTATGAGTTTAGGAGTTCACCTTGTTACATGAACACACTGTATCTCTCGGTTAATACTGCTGACCTCAGAACAGTACTGCTCCTGAAGAGGAAAGCCCCATAATAATATGCCCAAATCTAGTGGAAGAGGAGGGTGGGGAGGAGTCTGATGTGGTTGTAATCACTTTCACAAACACCTTTAAACAGCAAAACAGCATGAGTGAGGGATTCAACCTGTGTGTTAGGAAATGGCTTAAGCCCTTTGGTGACTTTCCTAAACCTGCTTATGAGTAAAGAATAAATGGTTAGGAAAGGACAAGCTGAACTGCTCCAACCAGGACTAGCGCCTAGCTGGTTTCAGCTAACAGCTAAAACCACTGCAAGGAAACAGTGTAACTACAGAACAGCCTGAAATATTTTTCTACCTGTGTTTGTACATTTAGTCCCCATTTTTCTCCCTTTCAGCTCATGCTTTTTGATCAGATTTTGGAGACTGTTTCTGAGAAAGCCACTTATCTTTCCAAGCCAAAAGTTACTAGAGAAGGAGTGAGTACCTGTATTTTGAGACACATGTCTGACAAAGAGTTGAAAGCATACCAGAAGATGGAAAAACAGAAAAACAGCACAGTAAAGAAAGATGAAAATGAAGATCTGAAGTGAGTTGCATCAGTGACTTTATGAAGAGGCATAAACAATATTAATTTCTTATTTAAAAAAGACTGTAAATTTAATAAAGTTGCTGTTGAGCTTCCCGTGAAGAAAGTTGTCTCAGTTAATGTTTACTGCAGAATCAGAATTTCAACAGTTGGTATTTCATTTTCCACGGGCTTATCCATTCTCTTGCTTTCTGTCACAACCGCATCCTTTCCTGGCTGTACTTTAGGAGGAATGTAGCCGCTCAGACGAGAGGCTAAGCTCCTCTTAGGACGAGAACGCTTTGCCTGGCAGAAATAAATCCAGAATTAGCAACTTAATATCTATGGAGCAAATGCTTCTACTGAGTGGGGGAAGAAGAAATCAAATGACTAGGCCAACACTGCATTTTTTAAAGGAGCTTCAGAAGTTGCGAATCTCCCAAATTAAGTAGATACCTGGCCTGTTTTCCTGCTCTAAGTCACGTTCTAAAACATGTAATGTTTACCCTCCTCTGAAGTAACGGGGTAGGGTTGAGATTTCAGGAGTATAACTTACTTTCAACTTCAGCTTTCTCTTTTCAGGGTCATGTACAACTGTGTGCCTTACGAGGCTCTGCTACAGTAACATAGAGCAAGGAGAAAAAAAAAA
>NW_010306559.1:0-4582 GCF_000700745.2 Antrostomus carolinensis | reverse complement strand
CACTCTTTCACAGCCTGGATAATCACAAGAGAACGGCTTTTTCTCCTCATGAAAAGAGAGGATATGGCTTTGAAGGTTAAATACAGTTGTGTAAGTTCTCCCACATCCTTCTCTTGGGCATCGGCAGACTTCCCTGTCCACAGCGTGTGTTTTTTGATGCTGTTTGAGGTAATCTTTCCGTTTAAAGGTTTTGTTACACTCGCTGCAAACTATCGGCTCTGAGTAGGAGAGAAACAGGCAGAGTATAATTCAACAGCTTCTTACAGGAGCTCAAACCCTAGTAGTCCTTTAGAAAAATGCTGTTCTAGAGGACCACATGAAACACAAAGAACTCGGAGACTGAAGAAAATAATGCAGTACGAATCATTCAGATCTGAAATCCTACATTATACAATTTCTTGCTAATTGGATCACAAGTCATTATACTGAGTAGCATTTTTATCAGTTAAAGGCCTGGCCAGAGTGACAGACATTTTACTGATAAAGTGTCAATAAGCAAATTTGTCTAGACACAATGACAGGTTGATGAAATTAATTCAGTAAGGACTCCTCTCCAAATCAGCAGTTTGTTTCCTATTTCTATCAAAAGTTAAGTTTTATTCACTAAAGCATTTGGAGTTTACCTGTATGACTCTCTTTATTATGTTTCAGAAGCTCTGTCCAAGTTTTTCCAGTATATGAGCAGTTTTCTTTCTTGCAAGCATAGCCTGTTGGACAGGACAGATGTTTCAAATCAGAGAGGTTCTGGCAAACAGTCTAGTTTTACAAAGGGGAACTCCACTTACTAGCCTTTGAAAACTAAAGGCCAGTATTCCTCCTCTCCTTCTGTACTGCACAGTGACGGGACAAGAGGCAACAAATACAAATTATAACATGAGAAAATCTTAAGGGTGTTAAGAAAGAAACCTTGTATCACTGACACAAGTTGTCTGGAGAGGCTGTGGAGTCCCCACCCCGGGAAACATTCCAAAATTGGAGGCAAAGCCAGCAACCTGGTATAACTGACCCACCCTGAGCAGGCAGTTGGATCAGATGACTTCCAGAGGTCCTTTCCAACCTAAAAGATTTTATGAAACTCTAGCTCTCCTTGCTTCAGTAAAACTACTTCCTCACCAGCCATACACTTTCACTCAAATAGATGAAAATAACTGTAACAATATATATTATTTCTATATAAATATTTGTATTACAAATAAAAACCAAGACCTTGAACACATTCCAGAGTCTCAAGAGACTCTACCATTCTATCAAGCAGACAGGATGGTTTTTAAATGAACCACAGGAAGTCAACACTTTTAAAATCCCAGGACTGGAAAGGTCAACCAACTATGAACAAGACCCTGTCTTAAGAAAGGAATGCAGTACAAATTGCAGCTTTTTGGATACTCTTCTTAGTCCCTTGGGTTTGTTTGTTTGGTGTTTTTTTTCTATCACTGGAAAGCAGGTTAGTACTGAAAGGATGGACAGGAGTGTAGCAGGACTGGCTCAAACATACATAACCACCTTCTGATGATTCCACTTAAATCTCTTTCACATAGGTACATAACAACTTAAACACTGCAAGCCTACACGCTTCTGCCAAGGCTTCACAGGAAGTTTGAGGCAGAACTGGCAACTCATCCTGACCTCTGGAGGTCTAGGCTAGCGCCTTAACCATTAGCCTATCTCCAGAAGATGGATTATTGACAAGGAAGCACATTAGGAGAACAAATGGCTGAAGGAATCCCGAGCTCTGGTCAGCCTGCCACAAGTACACTGCAATGGAACACTGCAATGCCTTGCAATTGTATCCCATTGTACTATCCTGAAGGGGTGTTCTGGTTTTGTCTGTCTGGATCACTAGGCCCAGAATACTTTCATGTCTGTCATACATCCCAGCATACTCTCTGTCTGGGGAGAAGTCCTTTTTTGGTTGCTAAAACCTAACTAAAGCAGGAAGAAAAACTGTTATTACCTTCATGTATCTTCTCATGCCGCTTTAGTCGACTTGGAGTAGAAAAATGTTTTCCACATCCTTCGTTATTACATCTAGGTATAAAGTACATTGGTTTAGTTTCTTTTCAATGCATCTGCATATTTTTTGTTCTTTCAGTCAAGAATGATTAAAGTGGACAAAATAATTCAAGTGTCCCCTCGCCTGGAGACCTGTTCTGTCCCCCTCCTGCTCTGCAAAAGTAAATTCCATAACATGATTCTAATAGAGGACTCTGATCACCTTGAGAGTCAAAACCTATAGTACGATTTCCACATACACAGCAAGTTAAGCTTTAGCTAAAGAATCAAGCCTCATATCATCCTTACCCAGCAGGCTCTTCAAAAATAAGAGAGATAGAAAGTAAAGGGTTTAGTGGCTTGTACAGATCTAGCAGCCAGAGCAGCAGCAGAGCACTGACAGTATTTTTGTGCCTGTCACCCTGCCATACTAGTGCACTTCACTTACATGAATGCTCCCATTAAGTGTTTTCCACCTACAAGAACAAGTCTAAACTTTGCTTTAACCAGATCTATACTGATGTGTCATATAAATAATGGAGTTGCAATGCACAGGTTCTCAGATTCATGTCCAAGCCTCTCACCTTTTTTTAAGCTACTACTCACTTCAATGTTAGCCAAGTCACTGCTTTTTACTGGAAAACAGAGGTAGCTGCATTTCTGATTACTGTTCAAGCTCTTGTGCTTCTATTTCAGACTGTGTGAACTCAAAACTGGGTTTTTTATTTTTTCTGTGAATCTGTAATAAATCCTAAGAAAATGTCTGGAATGCTGAAGTTACAGAGCACCTGGGTATATTAAAAAGAGCATGGCCAGCAGGTTGAGGGAGGTTCTCCTCCCCCTCTACTCTGCCCAGATGTGGTAAGACCACATCTGAAATACTGTGTCCCGTTCTGGGCTCCTCAGTTCAAGAGGGACAGGGATCTTCTGGAGAGAGTCCAGCAGAGGCCACAAAGATGATGAGGGGCCTGGAGCATCTCCCATATGAGGAGAGGCTGAGAGAGCTGGGACTCTTCAGCCTGGAGAAGAGAAGACTGAGAGGGGATCTTATCAGTGTCTATAAATATCTGAAGTGTGGGGGCCAAATGGATGGGGCCGGGGTCTTTTCAGCAGTACCCAGTGACAGGACAAGGGGCAATGGGCAAAAACTGGAACACTGAAAGTTCCAGACAAACTTAAGGAAAAACTTCTTTACTGTGAGGGTGACGGAGCACTGGAACAGGCTGCCCAGAGAGGTTGTGGAGTCTCCATCTCTGGAGATGTTCAAAACCCACCTGGACACTTTCCTGTGCAACCTGTTGTAGGGAACTTGCTTTGGCAGGGGGGTTGGACTAGATGATCTCCTGAGGTCCCTTCCAACCTCTACAATTCTGTGACCAAGACTGTTGCTCAAAACAAGACTACTGAGCACAGGACTAGTAAAAGAAATGTACTTGCAGCCATGACTACAAATTCATGCTGTGTTTTTTAAATGCCACATATATGAAAAGGTTGAGAAAAGGCACCCGTTTTCATCTACAGTGTCTAAATGGAATTGTTAAAGTTCATTATTAAGATTATCCACCTACTTGAAGGGATGTTCGCTGGTGTGGTGACACTGATGAACTTTAAGTTGTTGATGTTTCCTGAAGGACTCATTACAGCCTTCAAAGTCGCACTATTTAGGAAATTAAGTTATCATTAGAGGCCAAATAATGACAGCCCAGTTCACATGTGTTTGCTGAAATCCCAGTCACAGTATTTGAACTCATACAAGCACCACATAATAACAACTTGAAATATTTCCCTAGGTACACAAAAAGGAGACTGTTTAGACTCCATTTTACAGTATCAAAGGTAATTACTTACCACATATTGCTTCTGCCGATTTTCATGCTTGCGCTCAATGTGTTTCTTTAGGTTTGATTTTGTTCCAAATTTTCCACTGCATCCATCAGCTGTGCACCTGCAAATGAACTGCATTTTTCATAATCACTCTCAAACAGCGATTTGTTTCCTAAGCAGATACAGAAATCATTGGACAAGAGGAATACAGAAAGAATAACTGAAACTCACAGCCCAAATATAAAAATTTGCTTTAAGAACATGAAAAGCCACAGGCTAAGTTACAATCAAAAGCCACAGGAAAACATATCTGAAGAGATTTTTACTAAAACATGTAGGAATTCCCAGCTCCTAATCCATGACATGCAGCTGTTAAGGGCTTAGTAATAGGAGATAACTGCCCTTCCTTTAATTCTGTGTCCTAGGGAGAGATCTGCCCATTCCCTTAAGCACCTCTCACGGGTCACTGCCAGGCAGGAGGTTTTAGGCTAAGGAGATTCCCCGTCTCACCCTGCCCCTGCCCCTGCCCGCACACCGCAGTGGCAGCGCCCGTCGCACCAGCGCTGGGCACACACGCTCGGCACCGCCCGCGCCAGTTTTAACTCCCCTTTAGCTCCAGAACGACAAGCGTCACCCAGTCAAAGAAATAAAACAAAATCTGCCCTTACTGGAACGGCTTCTCCCCGGTGTGCGTGAGGAGGTGTCGAGCGCGGTGGAAGTCTCTGGTGAAACCCTTACCGCAGCCTTCGTAATCGCACACGTAGGG
>NW_010306558.1:0-750 GCF_000700745.2 Antrostomus carolinensis | reverse complement strand
TGCAGCCCAGAAGGCCAGCCGTATCCTGGGCCGCATAAAGAGAAGCATGGCCAGCAAGTCAAGGGAGGTGATTCTGCCCCTCTGATCTGCTCTGGTGAGACCCCACCTGGAGTGCTGTGTCCAGCGCTGGAGTTCACAGCACAAGAAAGACGTGGACCTGCTGGAACAAGTCCAGGGGAGGCCACAAAAATGATCAGAGGGCTGGAACACCTCTGCTATGAAGAGGGGCTGAGAGAGTTGGGGTTATTCAGCCTGGAGAAGAGAAGGCTCCAGGATGACTTTATTGTGGCCTTTCAATGCTTAAAGGGGGCTTATAAGAAAGATGGGGACAAACTTTTTATCAGGGCCTGCTGTAATAGAACAAGGGAAAATGGTTTTAAACTAAAAGAGGGGAGATTTAGACTAGATATAATGAAGACACTTTTTACACTGAGGGTGGTGAAACACTGGCACAGGTTGCCCAGAGAGGTGGTAGAAGCTCTATCCCTGGAAACATTCAAGGCCAGTTTTGGACCCAGAACCAAATAAATGCAAGTTCACTGCAGGGTGGTTGGACTAGATGATCTTTAAAGGTCCCTTCCAACCCAAACCATTCTATGATTCCAATTGCTTCCTATTAAAAGAGGTAAGATTACATTTGACCAAGTAATTTGAGATAGCCAATTAACTTTTTTTTTTTTTTTTAAATTGAGTCCAGAATCACAAGAGTGTTTTGTTGATGAGCTAGGTTCGTAAGTTCAAAAACATAAT
>NW_010306557.1:0-673 GCF_000700745.2 Antrostomus carolinensis | reverse complement strand
GGATGGCAGAGGGGTGGGCTGCATCCTCACCAGTGGGCACAGGGCCACCCCAGTGCATGGACCAGTTGGGACTGGTGATGCACCACTCTGGGCTTGTACCCCCTCTCTGGATCTTTCTCCCCGTGTCCCAGCCTGGCACTGGGAAGGCGGATGGGCTCCCACCCTCCCCAGCACAAGCTGCTCTGAGCCTTGGCAGTGACAGGGAAATGCTTTCACCAAAACCTGGTGTTTTGAGACCAAAAATCCCTTTGGCTGGAGGCTGAGAGCACCTTGTTTTCAGAACATCTACATTTGGATCCTCCCGTTCAGGCAGCCACTGGGATATTTGTGCCCCAGGCAGACGTGTCCCAGCACCGCCACCCAGCCCAGCACCTTTCTGGGACACGAGTGTCACTTTTGGAAGAATTATGTAATTTCAAGTGTCTCTTTGATTACTCCACAGTGACATTCTCCTTTTGATGCCGTTGCTCATTTGATGGCAGCTTGTCACATACTGCTCCTCCCCACATTCTCCCCCCCAGCACCTCGGCTTTGGGTTCTGATCTCCACCTTGGTTACAAGTCTTTGTCTTTTCCTCCCCCGTTAATTTCACTGTGGGACCCAACGGGAACGTTGGTCTTTGACCAGTGGTGTCCCCATGTACCTGGGGACACCCGTGAGCTGCTGCAGGCCA
>NW_010306556.1:0-934 GCF_000700745.2 Antrostomus carolinensis | reverse complement strand
GGGCTGCCCTTGATGTCTTCACGCAGGTGAGCAGGACCATGGGGACACCCTGAGCTTGGCTTTGGCTCAACATCACCTCAACTCTGCGTGAGCCAGCCCGGCAAACCCCACAGAGCCGGGGACAGCCCTCCCCAGCTCCCCTCCTTGCAAGGGAAGAGGGTGTAAATGCCCCCCCAGACTCCCAGGTGGGTGCTGGGGTCTGACGGTGGGACGGGGCTGTGTTCGCAGGAGCCCCCGAAGGACCGTGACCTGGTGAACCACCCCAATGTCATCTGCTGCCCGCACCTGGGTGCCAGCACACAGGAGGCACAGAGCCGCTGCGGCAAGGAGATCGCCATGCAGATCGTGGACATGGCCACCGGGCTGGCTGGTGTAGTGAGTCCCTCCCCCAGGCACCTCTGTGCCTCAGTTTCCCTGTCTGTAAAGCGTGGGTGCATTGGGAGTGACCCTGTGTGCTCACTGGTGAGTTCACATCACATGTCCTGCTCTCCCTCACAGGTCAACGGGCAGGCTCTCAGCAAGGCTTTCGCACCCCAGACCAAGCCCTGGATAGCCCTGGCCAGGGCCCTGGGCACGGTGCTGCGCACAACGGGCAAGCAAGGGCAGGGCAGCGTGCAGGTCTGCACCCTAGGTGAGCTGGGCAGGCTGCGCCCTGTGCCCAGGTGCGGGGACCCCAATGGGTGGGCAGCACCCAGGGGTGTGTGGGGACCTGCTGGGCTGGGTGCGTGGCCAGGTGGAGGGGTGGACAGGAGGGTGGTTGGATGGTGGGGTGGGAGGATGACATGATGGTGGGATGGGGGTGTGGAGGTACAGGTGGGTATATGGTGGGTGCATGGATGGAAGGATGTGGGTAGGGATGGGTGTATGGATAGGTGGGTGGAAGGACTAGCCCCAGGCTGGCTTCTCCAGTGTGGGGTTGACCTCTCTGCTGCCA
>NW_010306555.1:0-8281 GCF_000700745.2 Antrostomus carolinensis | reverse complement strand
GGGGGCGGTCGGTTCCTATTTAATGACAGTAAAATTCCAAATTCCCATGGTGAAGGGTTTTCCAAGGCAGGTCGAAGGATGCAGGGGTTGGGAATGAGACCCACAGGAAGAAAAATGTGAAGATATGATGTCTTTGAACTTCAATAAAGTCAAGTCCATCACCTTTAACCCTTTTGTAATAAAGCGGAATCAGAGAGGGTCGCGGCTCCCTGGCCGCCCCGCCTCCAAGGAGATGAGGGGGGGGTTCCCACATTTTCCCCCTAAAAAAAAAACAAACCCAAAACCCCTCGACCCCAAACTCTAATTTTGAACCCCGAGTGGCGTTTATGATGCTTAATATTTAACTCAGCCGCGCGGCGTGTAATGCATTTCGAAGCAGGTTTCACACACACAGCACACACTCTTTATTATTGTTATAAACCTTTTGATATCTTAACGCATGAAAAGTTTTTATAACTTTGTTTGGCGTAAAAGTTTTACAAGTTTTTCCTCTTTTTTTTTTTTCCCCTCTTTTTTTTTTTTTCCTTTTTTTTTGTTTTTTAAATTCCCAGCACACATTTAAGCTTTTCCATCAACTTTATTCCTACCTCGGATGTCCATCACAATAAAACCTCCCTCATAGGCTGAGGAACTCGCTCTGTGCTCGACGTTAATGACACCCAGACTAATTACGAAGGCCCTTTCCATGTGACGTACAAACAACACCAACCCAACCTGTTTCTTATTGCTCCCTGGATTTCATACACAACATATTGGAAGCAGCTCTGGGTGACTTTGTTGTGAAATATTACAGAGAGGGAAGGAGGAGAGGGGGCCGGTTTCTAATTGGCTTCTTGCGGGATGATAATGTTCACTTATGTTGGCTTCTATACAAAGCGAATTAATTCTATTTTTGGAGAAAAAAAAAATTATTAATTTTTTTTTTGGAGAAAAAAAAAAAGAAAAAAAAAAAAAAAAAAAAAGGGGGGAGGACAGAAAAGAAAGGAGAAAAAAATAAAAGAGAGGAAGAAAAGAAAAGAAAAAAAAGGAAAAAAATGAAGGAAAAAAGAAAAGAAAGACGAAAGAAAAAAGAAAAGAAAGGAAAAATAAAGGAAAAAGAGAAGAAAGGAGAAAGAAAGGAAAGGGAGGAAAGAAAAAAATGAAAAGAAGGAAAAAATAAAGGAAAGAAAAAACAAAAGAAAGGGAACAGAGAGAAAAGAAAGGAAAAAAAAGGAAAAAACGAAGGGGAAAAAAGGAGGAAGGAAAAAATAAATAAGAAAAAAGAAGCCTGGTTGGGGCCGGGGGCTCTGGAAGAGCTGCAGACGCTGGATGAAAGTGTCCAGAGATCCTCGCTGTGTTGGCCGGGGGCACCCCCACGCCTTTTTTTGCACCCACTGGCCCCCACATCACCCCCCTCCCACCCCACGCCGAAGGTGCCCGGGACAGGAACACGTTAAACTCGACTGTGGGCTGAAGGCGAAACCTCTTGGGTGGCACCGAAATAACCATCTTCAGCTGAAGCACGGGCGGGGAAACCCACCCCAGTTTGACCATTTCCACTTTTCCTCACGTTGGTTTTGACGTTGGTTTTGCAACTGGGCCAGCGACTGGGATTTCATAAAAACCAAGAAGAAAACCAGTGGGTTTTGGCAAAGTGGACTCGAATCGCCCATCAATCGAGCTAATCCTCGCCTGTGGATCTGGGGGGTGAATTAATTTATTTGTGGACGAGGAAGTTTTATAGGAGCAAGAGTTATTCCCAAGTCCTGAAGCCCCCTCCCAGGGACTCTGGTGGCTCGTAACTTTGGCAAAAGGCGATTAAATTGCTTTTCTTGAAGCACCGCTCTGCCGAGGGGGGACCGGTGGTGAATTTGTTGCTGAAATATTGTAAAACCACCGGCAAAAGTGGGGGGGGAAAGGTGATGGGGAGGGAGAGGGATAAAACTTTGGGGAGGGAATTATGGATTTGAGGCGAAGCGTTTGCAAACTTGCGGTTGAATTTTTAATCCTCTCTCAAAAAATGTAAATAGCCCCCTAAAATAGATCTCCCCCCCCCTCAAATAAACAGACGCCCACAAAGAAGTAGACTTCTCAAAATAAATAACCTATAAAAAGCCCCCCCCCAATAAATAGAACCCCCAAAATAGATGTCAAAAAGTAAATAGCTCACCAGAAAGAAATAATCCCCTAAAAATGAATAGACTCCCCCCCAAAATAAATAACCCCCTCAAAATAAATAGCTTTCCATAAAGAAACAGCTCCCTAAAAATGAAGAGACTACCCTCAAAAAATAAATACCCCCCTCTAAACAAACAGATCTCCAAAACCAAACAGACTCCCATAAGGAAGTAGCCCCCTAAAAATAAATAGACTCCCCTCAAAAATATATAGACACCTAAAAATAAACAGACTCCCCCCTCCCAAAAGAAATAGACCTCCAAAAACAAAGAGACTCTCCAAAAATATAGAGCCCTAAAAATAAATTTATAAATTTATTTATTTATTTGGGAGGTTATTGATTTTATTTATTGGGGGGGGGGAAGGGGAGGGGGGGGAAGTTGCCCCTCCGCTCTCCGGGAAGATATTAAAAATATGATTAAGATTATTTTGCCCCAAAATGGCGGCTCATTAAGACCTGGTTTATCCGCCTTTCATAAAGTTGGGGAGACAGAGGGATGCTCAGCACATGTGAGATGGAAGCACGTTCCTCTGCTTTTGATAACTTCTAAATTACAACATGAAACCACGAGAATGTGGTTTGCAACCTCATAAGGCCTTTTTTAAATTTATTTTATTATTTTTTTTTTTTAAATCTGGAGTTGAGGAATTAGGCTGATGGATCCCATTAAAAAAAATATATTCATTTTAGGGGAAAAAAAAAAAAAAAAAGAAGGGGGAGATTTAATGTAAACATTACAATTGTTTATGTGCTACAAGTAGCAAAATAAATTCGTTCGGTTTAATTGTTTAAAAAGTGGCCTGATTTCTGGCTTTGAATGAAGTGATACACATGCTCCAGCAAATCTGCACTCCTCTGCTGTAAAGATGTGCTTGATATAAACCGTATGGGACTGCAAAAAAAAAAAAAAAAGAGAAAAAGAAAAAAAAAAAAAAAAAAAAGAGAAAAAAAAAAGAGAAAAAAGATGGTTAAAGCAGCAGAAAGTCTTTGGGGTTTGTGAAGGTTCAGAAAACAGGAGGTATTTGAGGTTTTCTCCCAGGCGAAGGACTGCAGGTATGGAAAAAACAGTCATTTAAAAAAAAAAATAGGGTTACAGGGGGGTGGTTTAAAATCAAAATTACAAATTTCTCAGCACTCTCCGGCTGTGGCTGTGTTTAGAAGGCAGAAAGCCTCAAATTTAGGCAAATAAAGCAAATTAAACTTTATCTCCACTTTCTCCATCTCATTTCCATGCTATAGGTGTGAAATTTGTATCTATTCAGATTTTTTCCTTTCCCCCCTCAATTGCTTCTTGCTCCAGGAGAAACGTGAGTGTTAATCCCCCGTCCTCGCCCTGCTCTCAAAATTCGGTTAAAAGTTGTAATTGAAACAATAATGTTTATTTTGAAGCGCGGCGCCGCTTCAAAGGCGCCTGTTAAATTATCAGCGATTTAATAAAGTTTGAAAGAAATAATTTTCCTATCGTCATATGTGAAAAAAAGGAGAATTCTTTGAGGTTTAACTCGCAGGGCAGAGCCACATTTTAGCACGTCCTTCATTGTTTTCAATTTTTACCTTTCATCGTTATTCTTCGCCTCTTTCAACTTCAATTAAAAAAAAAAAAAGCCCACAAAAAAAAAAACTCCCACACTTTATAAAAAGGACTCTCCAAAATTCACATGGCCAGCAACCGCTCCCTCATTTCGCAGCTTAAAAACCACATTTCCCAGAGAAAAATAAAATTAAAATAATAATAAAAAACACCTTTCATTTTCCAAATGTGCAATAATCCACATTTCCAGAGCTCCCACCCGGATTTGCCACCTCTGCTAGTGAGGTTTAACTCGCAGGGCAGAGCCACATTTTAGCACGTCCTTCATTGTTTTCAATTTTTACCTTTCATCGTTATTCTTCGCCTCTTTCAACTTCAATTAAAAAAAAAAAAAGCCCACAAAAAAAAAAACTCCCACACTTTATAAAAAGGACTCTCCAAAATTCACATGGCCAGCAACCGCTCCCTCATTTCGCAGCTTAAAATCACATTTCCCAGAGAAAAATAAAATTAAAATAATAATAAAAAACACCTTTCATTTTCCAAATGTGCAATAATCCACATTTCCAGAGCTCCCACCCGGATTTGCCACCTCTGCTAGAAATAATTCTCTTTTTTTGTTCTTTTTTTTTCTTTTTTTTTTTTTTTTTGGCAATCGGGAAGGGGACAACATTTAAGTTTATTAACGCGGTTTTAAAATTAAAGGAAACATTTCAACACTGAATAAACTCCTCCAAAATCCCCATGTCACGTCATTGCTGCTCTGTCACCCTGCCTACTCTTGCTTATAAATAAATTACATTTTTTTCCAAATTTCACTTTTCATCATCAAAGAAGGGGAAATAAAAAATAAAATAAAATAAAATATAAAGGGTCCAAACTCCATCCCCGTCCATGGGTGCTACGTTGGGGGTAAAAAAACTTGAACACAGTTTTCAATACCACCTCAAGGAACATAATATCATTCCATAATTCTTTGACTTAAGTTACTCAGAAAGAAGGAAGCAGGGTAAGAGGGATTGTAAAGTTTGATAGATTTCTTGTGGTGATAGTTTACAGTTTCTAAGCCAACATATAAAGGCGTGGGTTTTATTTTTGCATCGCTGTTATTGTACTCCAGTGTACTTTGTCATAAATCAGAATTATTTCCGCTACAACATAGGGCATAATACCGGACAGAAATACAAATTTAAGGTAATCATTAAAGTGTTGCTACCAAAATACT
Source organism: Antrostomus carolinensis (assembly GCF_000700745.2). Classification (NCBI taxonomy): domain Eukaryota; kingdom Metazoa; phylum Chordata; class Aves; order Caprimulgiformes; family Caprimulgidae; genus Antrostomus; species Antrostomus carolinensis. The sequence continues at coordinate 3,367 of NW_010306555.1, read as the reverse complement.
TCCTCGAAGCCAAAATGAATGGTTTGTCATAAAAAAAAAACCTCAAAAAACAGAAGAAAATTTGGTTAAAAAAATAAAAAATATAATGAGTATAAGAAGCACTTTCTACACATAACTCACGGTTAAATAATTAGATTGAAAAGGGGACAGGTAAAATATTCCGGGGAAGTCTGAGAGATGCTTTGTCTTGGAAATTGGAGACATTTATATACTCCTGGGGGTGATGGGGAGAAAAAGGGGGGTTTCTGGCATCTTCCCCCTCCACACACACACACACCTCATCCCCTTCTCCCTGCCACAGCTTCCCTGGCAGCCCCAGCCCTGATTTGGGGATGTTTTAGGGCAATTGCTCTGTCTGTGGCTCTGGGGACAATGGGGTGACACATCCTCCCTCTTACCCACCCCCGGGGGAGGACAGAACCCGGGAAAAGAAGGGCAAAACCCCACTTTTTTTGGTGTCTCTTGGGTAAAAACCATTGAATTAGCCCCAAAAAAGGCCAGGTTGAACCCAGAGGGATGGAGACGCGGGGGATGAACGTGGGGCTCGTGTCTGGTTCCCCTAAAAGTGTGTAAAATTCAAAGTGTGTTATTAAAGCCCTTATCATGGGTAAGACCCGCTCCTTTTAAGTTTTAATAGCATTTGTTGGTATTTATTTTCCTCAATTAGAGGAAAGCATTTTTCCCAACGGGGGTTCCACTTAGGCTGATGAATTTTATTTCTCTTCCCATTAATGACCCATGTTTATCATACTTGTAATTATTTTTAACTTTAAACAATATTCGGTCTCCTGGAGACGCCTCTCTGCTGCTTCCTAACGTCAAGTTTCTTTTTTTTTTAATCATGGCCAAAAAAACCCATCGCGGTGAAGTTTCGAGATACATTCAGGTGGTATTTTTCTGAACAATCTGATTTTTTTATTTACTCAACCCCCTTTTGCTCCCGAAGATGCTGATTAGTAACTCAAGAAAAAGGCTGGAAACCCTTCAAATATTTACATCGGTACCTTGTGCGGGCAAAAAGTGGTAAAAAAAAAAAAAGCCTGTGAACGGTGTAAATCTTTATTTTATACTCACAACCTTTACACATTCATAAAAAAGGAGGTTTCCAACACCGTGGGTGTTTTTTTTTTATCCTCTCTTCAACAACCTGGATGAGAAGGTTTCCTCAAGATGCTCTTGCTTGGTTCTAGGGAGAAGCAAATTCAAATTATTTAATTATCACATTTGATGTGCAACTCCTTCGCATCGCTTTCCACAAAAGCACACAAGAGGAAAAGGGGGGAAAGAAAATAATCAGGAAAACATATTGAATCTTTAGGTAGACAATACAGGAAACTATAAGGTCAAATTTTGGTGTCCCCAAAAAAAAATGCACATGTGTAACTGTTTGACTGAGCAGCATAAATTATTATCCCGCCAGATCAGCTGCAAAAATAAAGTAAAAAAAATGGGGGGAAAAAAAAATCAAACCGTGGGGAGGGGGGAAAAAAAAGCAATATAATATAAAATTGCGTTGGTCTTTAATTTCATCACCTATAAATGAGAAAATATTGGCTCCCATACTAAAGTTTTATTCTTTGCTTATAAATATGATGTGGAATTTTCGTTGGATATCATAAAACGGAACGATTTCTATCAAACTGTTTTAAAAAGACCTATGCAGATAACACAAATAGAGGCAATAAAGTCGCAAATAGCTTTCCAGGGGAACCAAATGGCGTCTGAAGGCTACGAAAGCTTTTCCTGGGCTGGGGAAAGGGGCAGACGAAATAGCATGATACACTTTTGAGGCTTTTTCGGCCTAAAAATATTGTAACTTGTCTCACTTGATACGGAGAGAAGAGCCGCGAGGCTCTGGAAAAGTGAAGTCGAGGGGAATTTTATAACCCTGCTTTTGAAAATCTTTGGGAAAACAGGTTTGGGGACGTGAGAATATTTAAGCAGGACTTTGCTCTAAACCGTTACAAATCACCCCAAACGGTCAAGTTCCACTTTCTCTTCTCCAATGTACTTTTTTTTTTCTTTCCACGATTTTGCTCCTTTTTCCTCCCCCCCTTCTTTTTCTTTTTTCCCCCTTTTTATCCTTTTTGTTTCCTTCTTTTCCTTTCTCCCCCCCACCTCTTTTTTTTCTTTAATGAAAGGTGACGTTTTCTTTTTGTTTCCCTTGAAAGTGACTCTGAACCCGTCTCTTTCTAATCGTAATGATCTTGAAATTCCGGGCTATCTCCCTTTTTATTTATTTATTCGCCATTGTCTTAATCTGTCGCTTCACCTAAAATCAGAGTTCACCCACCAGCACTGCAACACGCCGGGGAAATGATGAGAAAAACCCTATAGAGCTTAATTAATACACGATTTAGAAAATAATAAAGAAAGTTAAAGGAGGGAGGGCAGGATAAGGACGAAAGTTTAAATTCTGTCGTTTTTAAGGCAGCAGATCTTGCTCGGATATTGAAAATTTCAAAGAAAACAACAATTTGAGCTGCTAACGCAGTGAATTGCGCCAGGAAAGAGAAGAGAGGAAATATTGGAGAGAAAAGTAACTTTCCTGGTGAAATCAGCCCAGGAAAAAATAAATTTTAAAAAAATCAAATAAAATCCGACCAAATCGGGAAAGTTACAGTTTGCAAAGCTTTCTGCTTGATATTTACTGAATCACAGGTTGGATTTTTTTATTTCCCTTCCCCCCTTTGGTAGATATTTCCCGGAGAAAAAGAGGGAGCAGACGGAGAGACAGACAGACAGGAGGGGAGAAAACCCACCACTCCACCGCACTCTTGCAGTTCACCATCTGAAAGTTGTTCCCTTTTCACAAATTCGGCTCCTTTTTCCCTCTCCACGAGGAATATTTTTTTTTTTTCCCCTCCCCTGCTCAACACCCCACGTGCCATTTTAACCCAGAAACTAAAGACAGTCGGGGAATGAAAAGTGGATAATTAAAAAAAGCTGTTTTCGCAGAGTCAGGGAAGGGGAAGCTGCTTTGCTGTGGGAAAAAAAATAAAAGGAAAATAAAGCAAAAGTAGGGTTTTACCGTCTTTTTCTTCATTAAAAAAGCTGCTTGGGAAATATCCAACCTGCTCTAAGGAGCTTCGGGGTTTCCGGGAGGTGCCTGACTGAGGGGTCTCTGAATTATTCCCCAATCTTTTCCCCCTTTTCTGTTCCCAAATCCTTCTCAAAACAATAAAAACAAAGCGGCGTCGAGGGCATCACCCCACTGCAGCCCCCAAACCCCATCCAACCACCCCCCTAAGAAAAAAAAATCACAAATAGTTTTAATAAAGATAAAAATAACGGCAAGAAGAAGCAGGGCAGCAGCCAGAGGAGCTCGCCCATGCTGGGGAGGGGGAGGAAGGAGCAGCCGAGTGGA
>NW_010306554.1:0-7384 GCF_000700745.2 Antrostomus carolinensis | reverse complement strand
GTTCACTCACTGCCCTCCACCCCCAGGGTATAGGGGAGAGGAGTGAACTGTGCCTGGATACTATGATTTTATAGAGTGAAGTAGAAATGTTTCACTGAAATGAAAATTATTAAATAATGGGCAGGAATCACAAAGGATAGTGCGTTTTGTGGTGTTTTTTTGATTGTTAGGATGTTCATTAGCTGACTGCTTTCCTTTGAAAATCGGTGTCTAGTCAAAAATCAGTTAGAAAGCTCCAAGGAGCTCAGTAACAGCTCTCAGCTACAGTTCTACTATTGTTCTGTGATTATTATTTTTTTTTAACAGCGAGTAGATTACGTATAATGCTTTCTGTCTAAATCTCTACTTGAACGTAATCTCTTGCTTCATGCTTTGAATTTGGTATCTGGGTAATGTCCTGAGTCAGAAGCCCTAATGTAGGCACACTGTGGGCTTATGTCTTTATGAAGAGAAGAACCACTGTGTGATTTGATATTTCTCTTGATGACACGCGAGCACTTTCTTTGTTAAATTGTAGTCTACATTTTAAGTATTCCATAGTAGGTTATAACTCTTGGCATCTGGAATTCTCCACAGTCTCTTTTCTGTCTTGCAACGGTAAGTGTTATTTGCATTTCAATGGCAGACTCTGATTTATCAGACACAAGAACCAGGAGAAAATATTGTTAGCAAAGTAAGTGAGTATAACATTCCCCGCACATACTAAGTTATAGTACAGAATCATTTTGTAACTCAGTTCTAGGTTTGTCAGTGCGCATCCATGCAAATTTACTACTTTTTTGTGGGTTTGTCACCCACAATCTTGATATGTACAATAACATGTTTTCATTAAAACTGCAATCTGATTATTTTACCTTGCATGTTCTGTTAATCATTTTCTCATTTCAAGTCTCTGGCAATAATGGTTGCTACCAGTGAAGGTTCTGTGCGCTACTGGCCCAATCTTGCACATGAAGGTTCCTATACAGAGACTTTTACAGACTTTGGAGGCTCTCTGTGCAGTTTCCTGACAGCAGTAAAGGTATGGTACAGTATGATTTACATGAAAATACTGCTTTAATTCCTAATTTAAAAATTAAAAAGTCTGCTCCACATTATCAATGCTAAATCTCCAATAAATGTTGCAAAGCAAACTATCAACCATTCTGAGGAGTAATTTCAGACGTCGATGAGTGTGATGATCTTAAGTAGCAGAGATGACTGGTAGTCATAAATAATAATGTTAAAGTCGGAGAAGCATGCAGGATTCAGCCACAAGGTTAGCAGGACTGGTTTGGTACCTCAGCCTATGAGGAGTGTCAGTATTACAGAATCACAGAATGGTAGGGGTTGGAAGGGACCTCTGGAGATCATCTAGTCCAACCCTCCCGTGCCAGGTTCACCTAGAGCAAGTTGCTCAGGAGTGCATCCAGGCAGGTTTTTAACATCTCCAGAGAAGGAGACTCCACAAGCTCTCTGGGCAGCCTGTTCCAGTGCTCTGGCACCCTCACAGTAAAGGAATTTTTCCTCATGTTTAAGTGGAACTTTTTGTGTTCCACCTTGTGCCTGTTGCCTCTTGTCCTGTCGCTGGCCACCACTGAAAAGAATCTTGCCCCATCCTCTTGACACTCACCCTTTAGATATTTATAAACATTGATAAGGTCCCCTCGCAGTCACTACTGTGATTATTTCCAGTGGTAGAAAACCTGCTATCACAAAAACAGAGCTACTTCATCTGGATCTGCAGACCATACACTCAGTGTCTTGTGCTATAGCTCACTAAAGACTGAATTTGAGAGATTTCTTTAAGAAAGTAATGAACAACTATATTATTAATTGTTCTTAGAAGTTCTGTTTTCAGCTGTTGATGTGCCTAAATGGGGAAAACTCTCAAAATGGAATTTATCCAGAAATTCAGTGTGTGTTGCAATATATGTTAGCTTTAAAACTTGTTATTATCAATTAAATTACATTTTCTGTCATGACCTTTTTAACATCTACTGTTCATATCCTGTATTATAAATATTTTTTTAGGGTATTAGCTTATCAGAAACATCTGTAAACCTAATTAGAAGACAATGATCTTAATGACAAATTTCTTAAGAGTTTCAAGATGTTAAGGAAAGCTAATATGTACCTCCTCTATTAGAGTTGAATTGTGCCCAAGTTTCAGATATCCAGATGAGGAAAGCAAGGTCTTATCACACCTGTAGTTGAAACATTGACATCAATGTGAATTCAGAGCTAGAGGAACATTTGTTATTTTCAGAGCAGAACCCTTTTATCAATCAATGTTCTAAAGCTACATTATTACATATATGACAACTGTACATAGTCATCCTATCACTGGGCAGATTTAGCCTTTAGCAAACTTTTATGTAGTATGAAGAAGAAAATGGTGCTGATTTTTTTTGTTGTTGTGTTTTGGTTTTCTCTTAATTTTAATTTTGTTCTGTGAACATTTCCTCTACAGGTAAACAGTTCATTCATTCAGCAACCTCCAGGCCCTTAGCATTCATTTTTTTTAAAAATTGTTGTACATCTATCAGGCTTTGTTCCTTCTCTGTAATGTACAAACTTTAATCAGTTTTGAATTGAAGGCAACTTTTTTTTGTAATGCCTTAGTAGCAGGGGCATGAAGGCTATGTCTATGTTAACAAGCAGTGAAAGGCAATAGTTGAGAATGTGTAAAGTAAAAACATTAGTGCTGAGGCAGTGCTGCTATCTACACTGGTCATTCGTGGGGAGGAGATTGTTATTTTAAACTGGTGCCAGCCTAGCTGCATGAAAGGAATGTTAGTTAGTGGTCAGAGCCCACCTTTCAGTTTAGTTTCACTTGAAGGGTGTACAGCTGGTACGTGCAGAGTGCTCTGTGTGTGATGTGGTCCAGCAGGTAGTATGTAGGGACTTACAAAGGATTGCTTCAGAAATAGACTCCTGATACTAATTAAAGTGCTGAGGTAAATGCACCCATTAGGGCAGGCAAGAGATGCATTAATGGATGCCTCCTAAATGAGGCCTGTGAGCACCTACAATATTGTGCATGTTTTGCATGATGCACAAGACTTTTCATGTTTTCTCAGTAAGTGCAAAGGTAACTTTTTCATCATTAGGATTACATGAGGTTTTACTTCTATTGTTAAACTGAAATGGAGTTTCATGGGTAAGAATGTCATGCAATGATACAAAAATGAGTCTCTGCCAGTGCTAAGTACCAGTCCGATGTTTGACGTAGTGCTAATGCTTATTTCTTAAAAACAAAACAAACTAACAAAAAAATCCAAACAAAACCAGAAAACAACTATTTCTTTGTATCTGCATATTGTTTTCTTTCCTGGTCTGACACTAACATTGTGGTATCTTTTCTCAGTTATACATTCACTAATGCACTGTTCGTTTTTTAATTACCTAGCCCAGTCTTTTCTGACATAACCGGATGGAAGTTTTATGCAGTTCATTTTGATTAGTGCCCTGTAGGGCAGGATGCTATTTAAGTAAAAGAAAAAAAGTTATAGTGTGCTTAATAACACTTCAGGTTTTAAATGCACACGTGGAAGTTGAATGGCATTTCATTCATAATTCAACATATGAATGTTACATGTAGTAGTGCCTGTAGAGATTGATGAAATGTATTTTCTTTTCATATTTTTCAAAAACATGGTTTAAAATTTAAAAAGGTATACTGTGAGCTGTATGCTACACTGATTCAAGCATAGAGATTAATGTGAAAAAAATGTTTAAACAGTCTTTTTATGTTATAAATGCTTTCTTTTTTAGCTCTCAAATATTATGGATGCCTTGTGTCTTGTTTTTCTTTAGCGTTTACCCTTATGAGCTGACATAAAGAATTTTATCTGACAATAGAATTGTTTCAGGAATGTGATTTTTTTTTTTTTTTAATATAGTTGCTTTTTCATTTTTCGTAGGGAGGAAGCTTTATTTTATCATCTTCCAGAGGCCAGCTAGTTCGACTGATACCAGATAGTTCTGGCAAGATTCATCAGCACGCCCTGCCACAGGGTCAGGGCATGTTTTCTGGAATTGGTAGAAAGGTTTCTTCTCTTCTGGGTATATTGTCTCCTGCACATGATGCCATGGTAAGCTTGGAAAACATTCATATAGTAATCTGCTTTAATTTGTCTGCAATTTCTAGTCCTAGCATTTAAGAAAGAAAAAAGAAAAGACTGTAAGGATGTATGATGACCAACAAAAAAAAAAAAAAGAGACAAGTCTCAACTTGTTTGTTACTTAAATTTCTTTGAAATTTGAAAGAAAGACAGAAACCAAATAAATCTCTGCTTTGTAGAGGAGGAGACTTTAAAGTAGTAATACTTCCTCAGGAATATACAATGATTCAAAGTCTTGCCTCTTTCTAGTAATAGGCTCGTTACTGCTTGAAGAAACAAACACTAACCTGCAATATTATTTTTCTGATTTAGGGTTGCCAAGGGTTGGTGATTAGGTTGAGCTTTGTCAATTAACTCCACAGAAGTTAGAAGAAAGTATGAGAAACATGCTTACTATAGGTGTTCTTATATCTCTAAAATAAGACTTCTCTTGGAATTTGTCATAATACTCTCATCTTGTAATGTAACTTGTGTAGGTTGCCCAAGGAAGTGGGGTTTTTTGTAGACTGAGAATGGTGTAGATTGTTGTATCCAAATATTAAGGCTGTGCTTTAACTGTTGTGGCTTTTTCTTTTTAAATGCAGCTTTCTAGCGTTCTTTGGGATAAAGATAGATCAAGCTTCTATATGTTAACAAGTTCAAATCTAAACAAATGGGAGATTGATGATTCATCAGAACGTTATGTTCTCAACTGGGATATCAACAGGATCCTGAAAGAACATATTACAGATGCAATTTGGGTAAGAGCCAGCTCACCTGGAAAGGGGGTGGGTGTGTTTAATAACCTATTTATATATAGTTATGTCAGATGTATTGTTTTTTAGGGTTCTGAAAGTAACTATGAAGATATTAAAGGAGGAGTAAATATACAGTACATGGATTTGCAACAGAATCGGTAAGGAAGTACACTTGCATCTGGTAAGATTTACACTAATGAGATAGATGTGTTGTGTTTTCTTGGAAAAACTTTATGTAAGTAATTGCAATTTAATTTTACTTGAGTGCCACTGTTGATAAAGTAAGCACATCATTTTAGATAACTAGGTTATCTTATGTTTCATGCTGTCATTATCTCTTTAGCATTACAAATTCGTTACTTAATAATTCCTTTCAATTTTTTAGTGTCATTTTATCAGGTTTGGGTATTTGTTTTGTCTTGATACTGCAAAGACAGCAAGTAAGCAATTGTAACTTATTCCAGCAAACACAGAGAATTCAGTATCTCTTGTATTTAATTTAATTATGTAAAGTAAAAACTGCCTGGGTTCAATTTTGTACTGCAACGTGAATACTGTTAATTAAACAGCTTGAAAGATTTTTTTTTTCTTTATTAAAAAAACTACATTGTTGGAAAATATTTTTTTTATGATTGTACTTAAATATCTGGTTTTGTGGGTTTGAGGATGTAAAATATATAATAATAATCTCTTAATGGTGTGATATCTGTTGTTGAATAGTCATGGTCTGGTGGTACTTGCTGCAGCGTGGCATCCTGGAGATCATCCATGTCTTGTCTACTATACTCTGATAACAGTAGAAGATAAAGGCTACCAGATGTCTGATGACGTTGTTGTGGAGGTCACACAGTACAATCCATCTTTTCAGGTATGCAAATGAAGGCTTGGAAACTGAGTTAAGGAAGCACAGGGTTTCAGAATGCTCCTGTACATAAATCAACTATCAGATTTTTTTTGTCTAAAGGAAAACCAAGTTCTCTGTATTAAAGTTGTTCTGGGAAGTATGTATTCATAGTATTCTGAGAAAAATTTGTATTGGCATCTTTTAAGGTTTAACCATAACTGTTTGTAAAGTTTATGCATTTACATTTTAAAGTATAAGATAAAGCCTTAAAAATAGAAGTCTAAACATTATTACTGATTTATTTTTATTTTTGTTCTGTCTGTGAAAGTTTCTACCGAGTAATTTTTCAGGATACACTTACAATCCATTTAGAACACATCTCAGACTCTGTTTAAAACTCTTGTAAGAGAACAAGGAATTAAGAGACCTGTATTTTGGTCCTTGCTAGACAGCTGACTTGCTGGGAGGACACACTGGTTGTCCTTACTGTACCTCATTTCTGCTCTCTCTTCTGGAAGCATAAACTTTGACATTAACTTTCTTTGGTAAACTTCTTCCACTCTTCCCCCTCTCCCCCCTGCCTGTAATGGCATCTTAAAATTGGATCTTCATATGGAAGAAGAGTGTGAAAGCTGTAGAGTAATTGATCTGTTTACTTATCTCTCCATATGAAATTAGCAAGAATTTAATATAGATGGAGGGGGGGTGGAAACAGGACCTTAAGTTTTAGGGCAAATTAAAAGTGGTTTTGTTTGAGTTTTTAGGTTAAAGTTATATCTGTATCTTCTGAGATCAGCCTTTAGAATGTTAGATATTGGTTTAAGGTTTTGATTATATATGTGATATTGTTCATATGTAATGCTTTCAGTCAGAAGAGGAAGTGTTGTGCTGTCTGGTAGTGCCAGATTACTTTAGCCATGCTGCTTACCTCTATAAGGAAGATGAAGTGTTTGCTTGTTCCACTGGAACTGGAAGAATTTCTTTACCACAGGAGAAAATAATATTTGGCATACAAGGTAAAAAGGGGGGGGAATCACATTTTGTTGGTACTTTCTAATTGGATATTTTCACAGTATTTAGATTTCTTGGAGAGCAGAATCATATTTACGCTCCTTTTTCTCTTTATTAAATCTTTCAAGTTAGGAGTTTCCCATGAGTGTATGGAGAAGGCACTGATGTGACATCCAGTATTGTTATTACTTAGTCTACACTGTTTCAGATGAAAATGAAATGATCCTCACTCTTGGTATATGAAAGGGTGGAGGGTTTTTTGCCTTTTTTTTTTTTTTTTTTTCCTTCCAGCATTCACTGTGGTGTTTTTCTTTCTTGAAGTTAACTTTGTGTTGAGGCTCAGCCTAAAATTCATACTAGGTGCCTGTGTCGGATGTCTCCAAGTATGTCGTCCTTGACCTTCAGAGGTGTTTTCAAGTAGAACATTCACATCAGCCCTTAGGTAGAATTTGAACCACCTGAATCTCAGGGGGTGTTTTTGTCTTTTTATTTTATTTTTTTTTAAACTTGCAGTATCTGAAAATCTGCATCTTGAGTAGCAAATAGTATCCTCAGTTTCTATAAGTCAGGTGCAATTGTCCATTACTGTTAGTTGGTTCATGACAAAATTTGGTAACTGTCTATGAAACTGTTAGACTTTGTTCTTAAATTAAAGTGGCATTTATGTGCTCTTTTTTTTTTACTCC
>NW_010306553.1:0-1632 GCF_000700745.2 Antrostomus carolinensis | reverse complement strand
GGTGGAGATGGTGGGCTCTGTGTTTAGACTCTCTCCTGCTGGGAAAAGGGCTTTTTTCTGGCCCAGGCTGCTGCAACTTTGCTGCAGCGATGGAGCTGGTTCACCAGCCAGCCACCTACAAGAGTTGGCTGCAAAGCCAAGCTCGTGTCCCCCTCCTGCCACCCACACCCCGACTTGGACCTGGAGTAAAACCAGAGCTGACAGCTGGGGACACGGCAGCAGGCACGTGTCTGTCCCATGGTCCTTTCCCCAAAGGCCACCAAAAGGAAGCCAGCCCTTCCCCAGAGCCACCAGCTGGTCCCATGCTGCCCTCAGGGCAGGACCACCACTGGTCCCACTGGGCTGTGGCGTGTGGGACATCCTCCCCTGCCCAGCCAAAGCTTTTTGGCTGATACTGCTGACCAAGTTTTCAGGATGTAGCTCTGGGGCCCCATCCATTCATGGTGACTTTCATCTCCCCCTTCCCCTCAGCCTAGGGAGCTGGCTGCTGTCCCTGGGCGGTTCTGAGGGCTCTGGCTCTGGAGCTGGACTCGCTGGGGATGGGAAGCTGGTTTCTTGTCTCTGGTTTCTAACTCACAGGGCAGGGCTGTGTGAGCTGTGAGCACGCAGTGCGAGGCTTCTCCTGGGGCCAAGCCGTGGTATTTGAGAGCTGTTGTTTGCAGCTGGTGCTGGGACCGGCTGTACCAGCACGGTTTGGACCGTGTAATTTTGGCCTGGGACTCCTGCCCATTCCCCGCCTTCTGCCTCCATGTGCCACCCTGGGGACCCAGTCAGACTTGGATCTGTGAGCTGATCTGGGCTAAAGGAGAGGGAAAAGGGGGAAAAGGCCATTTCTACCCTTCCTGTGGGGTTCTCCAGGCTGAGATGGTGGGGTAGAGGCATTGGGAGGGTCCTAGGTGTCATGTCACCCTCTGGTATGACCTCACCCACCAGTGCCATCCCCTCCCTGCACCCACAGGGATGCTGGGCACAGGACCCACTGCAGCACCCATGGGTGACAGCTCCGGGGAGGTAGCAAAGGAGCTACCAGCTCTGGTGCAGGGAGGGTGCAAGGACCTTCAGGGGGGCAGTTGGGTGCTGGTGGGCAGGATGAGGCCACCATGGCCCATGCTGTGCCCTCAGCTGGATGCTGCCTCTCTTCCAGTGAAGTACATGAAGGAGATCTCCCCCTACTTCAAGAACTCCTCTGCGGGGGCAACAGTCAGCTGGGACCCCTCTCCCACCGCCCTGCAGAAGCGATCGTCCCCCCTCCTACCCCCTCGGGAGCTCCGGGAGGGCAGGACTGTGCCTCTCAAGATGTGCTACGTGTCCCGCAAGTGCCTCCCCGCCGACCCGGAGCACAGGTCAGGGCACGGTGCCAGGGGTGACAATGCCACCGCGGTGTCCTGGGGTGCTGTGGGCTGGTGGGGACCCAGTGGAGCCGTGTCCCTGCAGGTACCTCGAGGTGTGCTCGGCGGACGGGCGCGTTGCCCTCTTCCTGCGGGCGAAAGACGAGGCCACGGCGCAGTCGTGGCTCAGCGCCATCCAGGCCAACGCGGGCGTGCTGCTGCCACGGGTGAAGGAGGAGCTGCGAGCCCAGCTGGCGGGTGCCACCACGGTGGCTGGACGGGACATCAAGCATGTGGGCTGGCT
>NW_010306552.1:7546-15840 GCF_000700745.2 Antrostomus carolinensis | reverse complement strand
GTGCTGAAGCCCAAGATGGGTGTGTGCTGAAAAATGCAGTGAAGGGATACCTGGCTCCCCAGCTCCTTGTGAGAAGTGCTGTAGGTGGGATCCTTGCAACTGCAAAGCTGGAAGAGCCACGCTGAAGCTAAATTGCAAAGGGGTTACACGCCACCAAGTTCATCTTTGTGCTGCTCTGTAGAGTGAAGGTGTAGCTAGTCCTCTGTGGTCACCTGCCATGAGGGCAAAGCTGGCCTTGGACACACAAGGCAGTGACTGTGTTAGGCTGTTCGAAGGGTGTGAGGAGAATTGGAAGGACCAAGCAGCAGCAAATCTGAAGACGCAAGGTTGGTCTTGCAGTTGGCTGAGTAATGGTTTAGGTCCCTGGTTACCTTAAGGTGGGAGAGAGAGGATTTTGCAGCGAGAGCTATGAGAACCTCTTGCAGAGGATGTCTTCAGTACTGCTTACCCTCATCAATGTCACCTGCATGGCCCTTACAGGGACACAAGAGCTTTTGTCACATGCCGCTGGCCAAGAGCAAGCTGCTTTTGGATGGATTAGCCTGCCCGCTGCCACCAGATGGTCCTAGCTGTGTGTGGCTTGAGCCACGTGCCAAGGATGCCCAATTTACTGCTGACTGAACTGTTTCTTTCTGTTTTCTCAACAGTTTGCTCTCCTTAAAGCTTTATTTGCATCCCGTAAGGAGTTGCTTTTGGTGGCACTTGGTGTTTCCTTTTGCAGTCAAAGAGAGGGATACGTTTGGTCCTGCCAGGGAAGGGTTTTGTGGGCAGAGTTTCCCACCTGCAGTAGGACTGATGAACCACAGCATGGCAATGGCACCTTGCCCCCAAAACCATGTACACCGTGATATCCTCAGCTCAGATGGAGGAAAGGTTCCTCCTGTAACCACCTTCCTATGGGCTCACAAAGGTGGCCATCTCTCTGTGCTACCATGAGAGTTGTCCCTTTGGTTAGCTTGTCAGGAAATAAGTTGGTTACCTCCTGGATAAAAGTAATGAAGAACCCATCTTTCTAACAGCTCAGTGAGGGACAGGGTGGCATCCATACCACATGTTTCCCATACACATGAGGGCTACCACCTTGACCTCTCCAGCAGGGACAGACCTGCTGAGGATAATATCTCTGATGGCTCCTGGACTTCAATCTGCTCTGCGTGGTCACACCACGCATCCAGAACAATCTTTCTCTAGCATGCAAGAGATGCATGCATGGTTGAGGTTTGGCTAGCTACTCAAATCTGACATGGGTTTTGATTGATCTATAAGTCATTGATTGATCTATAAGTCATTGACATCCATTGGTCATGATCCAAAAGACAGACCTCCTTGGTTCTGGTTTGTAGCCCTCTAAACCAATGGTTTTTTTTTGTAGAAGAAGTGCTGGGAGAGGTGAAAAAACTTGCTCGTGTGGTCATTGGCAAACAAACCGCTCACTTCCAAGCTTGTTCTTGGAACTGGATGAACCGCCTGATCCCTTCTGCGTCTTGGGGATATCAGAGCTGAGAAAACCATAGCAACACTATAAGAGGAAGACTTGGCTCCTGAAGAGCCCATCACTATTTGCTGAACCACAGCGGAGCGTGGCTGAGTTTGATGATAATCACAAAGCACCATGATACCTACAGAACCACGGTTCTGGTGATTTAAGCATAAGAAGTCCAAAGGAGATGTCAGAACAACAAACAATCAATCAGTCAGTTGGGGCCAGATGCTCAGTTGGTGTAAAGCAGTGACAGCATTGTTGGATTCACTGGAGCCTGGTGGACTTCTGCCAGGTGAGGATTCATCTCTGCTGTCAGAGCATTCCTTTGTTGCCTTGTTCTAGTAGCTTTAGCTTTCTCCAACGCTCTACGCAATCTATACAACAAGGATGTGGGTTTTTTAACACAATTTGCCGCTGCCAAAATAAACCCTCTCTAAGATACAGACAAAAAAGGCATTAACAGTATTGGCATGTGCTCTGGCTCTGCTGCATTTCCTCTCACTATCCCTAGCTGGACCTTGATAAGCTTGATTTCTTTGTCACTTAGTTCTACCTCCTCCTTAATGAGATTTCCACTGAAATGAGCCGGGCTGGGGTTCCTGGCTGTGGTAGAACAGGGCAGCTGCAGGAGCTGACATCCTTTAAGAAGTTAGTCCAGGGACAGTTGCTCCCATTCATGGCAGGAGGCAGGGACAGGCAGGTTCAGACCCTGGCTGAGATGGAAAGCATGCTGGAGCTCAGAAGCTTGAGGGAGCAGAGGCTGCACTTGGTGCACACTGTCCCTTTGAGGAACTTCAAATGCAAGGAAGAGGCAATATTGATCCCCAGCAGCAAACCCAAGGGGTGAGGCTTGTGATGACCACCTTAGACAAGACCACCACCCAAGGACCAAAATCCTCCCTTGGGCCTGAGCCAGAGACAGGGTTGGTTGGTGCATGTCGAGCAGTCTAGCTTGCCTAGCCCAAGCCAGAAGAGGAAGGGTGGTGTGTTTCTGTCTCCGACAATTATCATTTATCAATGCTCTGTGTGCAATAATACACCTGTCACCCGTTTCCCTCTTAAATTTCCCCTTCCACAATTTCATCTTCTCTTTTCGTGTCCCCTGTCAAACTCTGAAAACATACAAGCTTTTACTACCAGTCTTCAAATAAGCAGACTTGGGTTTCTTGGTTTTGTTTCTCAGCCCAAAAAGTCTCTGTTCAGTTGCTCTGATTTTGCTGCTGGAGTTTTTTAAATGGCTTTTGGATGGATGAAGTAAATCAGCTGGTGCTCCAGAAAATGTCCTGCATGCAATGGCATAGTCAGTTTTCTCTTTCCAGTTGGGGCATTAGGAGCAGATAGACTGGTGGGGACATTTGTAGGCTTCATTCTAGAGGAATCTCATATTTGTTTTCTTTTTGGTGGGACAGCTTTTGCTGATACACAAGAGATGGTTTAAGCTCTGGGCTGCTGTGAGGACAGGAGTGATGGATTGTGTATCTTTTCTGCAGTTGTGTTTGCACATCTCAGCAGAGGATGGACCTGGAGCTCAGAGCTGTTCCTCCCCTCGGGACATGGTTTCTGCAGCGTGATGAAGCTCGGAGATGGTTTGGAAGTGGGTCATGGAGACTAAATTAGGATTAGAGTTTGACAAGGAGTTTGTCGTGTTTTTCTGGGAGGAAAGCCTCATTTAAAATGTACCAAGGAGGATATATCCTTTCCCAGCCATGGGGTGTTTTTGTAGAGAGGGTCTAATCTGGGTTTTAGATCTTTTAGGTCAGGCTGCCTGAGACACAGGGCTGAGCCTCTGCCCTTCTGCTTCTGTACGTCTTGGAGAGAGAGAGGGAGGGGTTTTCTTTAAGTTAAAAAAGGGTGGGGACAATATACACGTACTTCCTTATTTCCCCAGCCTTCCTGGTAAAAAACCAGTTATATTAACATGCATGAAAAAGCTTCCCAAGCCAACTTCAGGCTCAATCTCCTCCAGGCGAGGTGAAGCGGGTGCCATTATCTCCTCCACCCTGCAGAATCGCCGCTTTACGGTGAAGCCCCCCCTGTTTCACTGCAGGGAAAGAAATATAGAGAGTTTTGAAGGATCATTTAGCAAAGAGAAAGGTGCTTTTAAAGGATGATTTGGGGAAGAGGAAGGTGCTATGGGGAGCTGAAGCCATGGGCTCAGTGTGTTGGTTGATCTAAGGGTCCAAGGCAGGTGTAGGGCTGCGGTGAGGTTGCCTCACTCACACTTGGCTGTGTGAGGTAACTTCATCCCCAGGGATGCTGGCCTGAAAAACTGCTGGGGAAAAATCAATATGAGAGCTGGGACTCTCCCCCTCTGCTCCTGCAGTCCAAGGCCTGCTGCCTTCAGGGACAGAGGGAGAAGATGGTGGTGAGGTGTCCCTCCCTGGTGATCCTGCTTCCTGGTTGTCCTCAGAGGATGCAAGGAGATGGTTGTCTGTTTGCATCCTTGTGGTCACCACCATGGAGGGATGCTGGGCCTGGCGATGGAGGGCCATGCAGGAGCAGGAGGTCATGCTTGTAGTTCAAGAGGGCCACCACCTCCAGCAGTGGCACTTGCCACTGCCACCATCCCTGGAGCAGTGAGGAGCTCCATCCCTAAAACCCCTCACCATGGCTGTCACTGCTGCAATTAAAAAAATTTACTGTGAGACTGTAAAAAAACCCCACCAAACCTGAACCAAATCTGAACCAAAACAACCCCCACATACACATTTATTGCAATTATCCAACAATTTTGTAGTGGATGAAAATAATACAAGGGCTTGGGAAGGACTAGAAGTTATCTTCAAGTCTTCTGAATCTGTGCGAATGGGTTTTATTAGAACTGGAGGTTTTAAAATATAATCACCCCTCTCTACCATAAGGGCTGTAGTGGGGTGATGGTGGTGGTGTCAAGACATGTTCTCACGTCTGCTCCCCACAGCTTGCACGGACCTGAACCTGGGCTCTTCAGCTTGACATTTTGCCTGAGCCAAAGCTTCGGGATAAATAGTTCAACCTTCTCTTGATGTATTTTGGTTTTCCTTTCTCAGGATTGGCGGGACTGGGTGTGTGGTAAAAACGAGTCGTCTCCATGAATTAAAACTGTGCCTGGACTCTTGGTGGGGTGCAAGGACTCCCCGGGGTCAGTCCATGGTGTCTGAACCTCAAGGAGCAGCCCAGAGCTCCACACCACTGAAGTCTGGACAAAGTCATTGTAGTCCAAGCTGGCTGTGAGGGAATGTGACAGGGAACAGTATCTCTTCTGGGGCAGCCAATATCCTGGAATGTCACCTCTGGGCAGGCCCTGGAGGAGAGGCTTTGCTCCATCTCTTGTGCTAGGGTAGGAAGGAAGCTATGTGGCTTGATCTGTCACCTTCTGTAGCTTGTGGTGTGGCTTGTGTGGTCTTCTCCCTCCTACTGTGCTTGAGCTGGCACTGTTTTCCACCTAGGGTGTCCTTTTTATCTTTTCCAGGGTGGAAATATTGACCTGAGTGAAAAAACTCTCTGGGCTTGTCTGCCTTGCATGTGTTGGATGCAAGAGTAGATGGTCCCACCTCACCATGGTGTTGGGATGGTGCGTGGTAAGTCCTGTTGGAGTGGAGGGCTGCTGGGAGCACAGCTGTGGTCCAGCTCTCCCACCACCTTGTCTTGCTGGCATGTTTCCCTGATAAATGAGCTGCTACGTTGAGGAGCAGAGTGGGGAAGAGAAACTATTGCCCAGGCTGCACGCAACAGCTGTGATCTTGATGTGGGCCCCCTCAAGGCTGAGGGACTCTTTCTCTCTGTGGAGGAGAAGGTCTCGCTTGGTAGGGGATCTGAAACCTCCTCCCCTAGACCTCAGATCCCCTAGCGTGTTGGAAGAGAGGGTGCTCTCCTGCAGAGTTTGGCTCCATGATCAGCTGCGGGTCTCTACCCTGTGTTGGCTTCGAGACTTGGCCATGGGCTGCTCTGGGTTTCTCTGTCATCTGAGTAACTTTGCCCCTGGCAAAAAAGGTGCAAGGGACACTTTGTGTCCCTAAGGCTAATTTATTGACCTAACTGATGGCAGGCATCTGCTGAGAACAATGGTCAGGTAATTTTCCATGTCCATCTTGGACTGCATATGGATAAAATTAGGGGAAAGGGAAGACTGGAAAAGAAACAGACTATTTCTGCAAGAACAAATGAGAGTATTGAAAGGGAAGGGGAGGGAGGAGAAACTCAGCCCTTTTCCCAGCTCTCTTGCCGATTGAATAAGATGTCCAGTGCCCCAAGTACCAAATGGTCTCAATTTTCTCCTGCGTCAAATAGAGCTGGTTGTGAGTTGGCTGGGGCCTTGGCAAGGACCATGAGGATGCGTTTCATAACAGCAGCTCTTGTCAAGAACAACAACAACAACAGCGGCATCAAAAAACCTGTTGAAACTGTGCTATGCTCAGAACAGAAAACACATGCAAAGAGGGAAAACTCCCTCAATGAAGAAGCCAATGTCACAAGCCCTGAGAAGCTCTGCAAACCAGAGGCAGCCAAGTGGTGGAAGAGGAAGGGAGAAAGAACCCAGTATCATTTCCTAGCCGTATGTAAATGGGTCATTAGCTGTCTTCGAACAAAATGTTCCTTGCTGGGGAAAGCAAAGGCACAGGCCTGACTGTGGGAAATATTGCAGAAAGTCTGGCAGAGCTTCCTGAGAAACAAGCGCTCGTGAGATGCTGGATGGAAAGATTGCTCCACTTTCTCTCATTACAAGGAGAGCTCCTGGGATTTTCGCCTTTGAGCTTGGGTTACAGTGGCAAGGCACGGGCAACAGGAGCTCCTGCCTGACTGGTTAGGCAAAGGGGGACTGCCTAAAGTCAGCTCTGGGCCTCTCACATCATCTTCTCCATCATTAGAAGTATTGACCTGCTCTAGAGTCTCCTGAATAGATATGGCTAACAGCAAGCTGAAGGTCCACCTGCTTAGGACTTTGCTGTGCTAGGTGCTCCGCAGTCATCAGAGAAGACATACAGAGTCCTCTCCTGATGTTAGAGCTCAAGCTGGAGCAAGGGAGTAGTGAGAGCAGTTGGTGTAAAGCAAGAGCAGCGCTAACAAGATGAGGGATGCATGCAAACCCCAACGTGTGAATCAAAAAACCCAACCCTGAGTCAAAATATAGCTAAATCATTAGAGTACCTGACCCTGTCCTGCTGCCCCTGCCACCCACAGCTCTTCCCCTCTCCAGTGGAGGCTGGACAGGAGTGCTAGAGCATCCAGCTACTCTTTCTACAACTAGCAAGGCAGAACCTTTGGGCTTTTGAGCTGGGACTAAACTCAATCTCTGCTTCTGGTCCCAGCAGGGAGACTGATGTTACCTTTCCAGACTTAATAAAGAGGAAGAGAGTCCCTTGTGAATTTGGCTTTTGCTTTTCTTGAACTTTCCCCAGTGATAAAGGCATGTTGAGAAATGGTTTCAAAAAGGGGAACAAACTGAAGAGGTGGAGATGGTTTCTGAAGAGCTAATCGGCTTGTTTGCTATCCTGTGTAGCCATATCAAGGCCACTCGAGTCAGCATCTGAAGTCCTCTATATTAGGAGCAGGGATATATCTAAGACTGCTGCATCCCTGAGTTTCCAGCTCAGCATTTCCAGCATCAGGATTTCTGGGGGATGTCCAGGCCTGGAAGTTTCCATCAGTTCCCAGTGTTTAATAAGCATTGTTAGATCTATTGTCTTCAAGTGGGTCTAATTCTTTTGGAGCCCTCTTATATTCTTGACTCCCACAAAGTCCTGTGGCAATGAGTTCTGCTGTTTAACTGGGTGCTGAGAGAAAAAGATGTTGCCTTTTGCAGTGTTGAACCCATTGCCTGATCCTGCTGCTGCAGGTTCCTTAGACCTCGGACTATATGGAATAAAGACTGGCTTTTGTATCCCTTCATATTGGTTTTGGTTGTGACCATCCCATATATTTTCTGTTTTCATCTCCTTCCTGTTCATGCCTTGTCCAGACTTTTCCTGTGCCTGTTGAAGAGCAGCATCTTAGTAGTACTTGGTTGATCACCATTGCAAAGACCACTTATTTTTTTTCACATTTTGTTTCCTACCATTGCCTCCCTTTTGTGAGGACCTTTATTTAGTTATTTTTAAAAGCCTTTGAGGGATCTTGTCAAAAGCTATTTTGAAAAGATAATGCAATACATTGTGCTTCTCCCTGCATCTTCCACTCTGCTCTCTTGCAGTTCCTCACGTCTAGCTTGGCACAAACTACTTGTAGCTCCCAGGATTTCCCCTGAAGCTCTCTTCAGATGTTGCATTTACCACTCTAGACTTTTTATTTGATCCAACCTGAGCAGCACTTCTGATTTTCATCTTTGGGTTCTATCATCAGAGCTCTTAGGTGAATTACAGCCTGGTCCTGGCAGCTGATTTTTATTATCCACACCTTGGCTTCAAACAGTTCAGGTCTGTCGTGACCTCTTTGCAATGAACACAGCTTGCAATTAGTTTTTCTGTGCTGGACTTATTTTCCTGGGTGTGTTTAACAATGAAGTGTATCATGTGCAAGTATGTGATGTGAGCAGGGTGTTGGAGTACAGCTAGCAAAAAAAAATAAGTTGCTTTTCTGAAGCACGGAGTCCTCGTGTTTGTTTGGATTGTTTGTTTCTGGTCTCCCCATGGAAGATCTGAGTTTCAGTTTACTTGTCCCGCAAGAAGGGTGAAACAGCTGGATTCAGAAGATCAGTACCTCCTGCTCACTCTTATAACAAATGTTTAATTGACTCATAATACCCTATATCTTACTCTGCAGCATTGTCAACAGCTTGTTTCCAAACAGCTGGCTGCGTCTTTCGCTCTGAGAGAACCCACGGAGCGGGAGGAGG
>NW_010306552.1:1646-7519 GCF_000700745.2 Antrostomus carolinensis | reverse complement strand
GCTACTTTTATTCTTCTTATGAATTTAAAATACTTCCACTTGCCTCTGACAAATAACAGATGAGTTGCAGATACCAAGCATGCGTTTCTTGGTTTGACGGTGAAGACTTGTACCAGTACCAATAACTTTCTGAGCCCAACTTTGAAAATACCCAACAATTGAGTTGAAAATTTCCCGTGTTCCTGCATCAGCATCACTTCTGCTGTTGTCAGTGATCATAGAATCATAGAATGGTTTGGATTGGAAGGGACCTTAAAGCTCATCCAGTTCCAACCCCCCTGCCAGCAGCAGGGACACCTTCCACTAGACCAGGTTGCTCAAAGCCTCATCCAACCTGGCCTTAAACACTTCCAGGGAGGAGCAGCCACAACTTCCTTGAGCAACCTGTTCCAGTGTCTGACCACCCTCACAGTGAAAAACTTCTTCCTAATATCTAATCTAAACCTCCCCTCTTTCAGCTTAAACCCATTTCCCCTTGTCTTGTCATTAGTTGCCCTTATGAAAAGTCCCTCCCCAGGATGTGATGCACCTGGACACTTCCTCACATCTGAAATATTTCTAGGAGATCTCCTGTGCTCCCCTATAGCAAAGTGCCACAGGCAGAGGTTTTACAAACTGATCTGGCCTAAAGTCTCTGCTGGAACACAACCTGGGTGAACAGGGCTTGGTACCAGTTTGCACCTGAATCTGCAGTGGCCAGACAATGAAGCTCTCTTGTCAGGGAAAAAAAAAACAACAAACAAACCCCTGATCTTTAGTGGAGCAAGAATTTAATTCCCAAGTTTCTACATGTTCTAACAATGACTTTGAGGAAACTGAAAAACTGGCCCTGGGAGGTCCCAAGCTGATGCCATTGAGAGCAGTGGGAACTGAACAGCACAGAGGTTGTCCAGGTCACATGCAGTCCATGTCCCATCTTGGCTGGCTGTTGGGGTTTGGTCCTTTAGGGGGCTGGGAACATCATGTTTGAGAAGAGGTGACTCAGAGCAATCATAGAATCACAGAATGTTTTGAGTTGGAAGGGACCCACAAGGATGATGGAGTCCAACTCCTGTCCCTGCACAGGACAATCCCAACATTCACACCATGTCCCTCAGGGCCTTGACCAAATGCTGCTGCAATCTTGTCAGGCTTGGTGCCATCAGCACCTCCCTGGGGAGCCTGTTCTAGTGCTCCACCATCCAATCTAGCCAGGCAACTACCTCTGGTGTAGGCATTCAGGGAAATCTTTGGGTGCAAGTATCACTGTGATGGAGAGATCCTACTGCTGATCCTGCTGGCATTAATACAAGGCTGGGCATTTGTGAAGGGTTGGTGGGAATGAGGGCCTTGAATCCAATGACAATTTAGCAGTGTTTGGTGCATAACTCAGTTAAGGTCTCCTGGGAATGCCAGTGAAACTTCTCCTTTAGGTGTCCTCAGCAGAAAGGAGACTAATAATGGGCACAGAGGTGCAACATGTTGGGGGCTGAAGTGTGTCTCTAGCTACCTGCGGTCTTTGAAACCTCCCTTCACCTGCTTTTCTGTTCATGTCCTTGATGTTAAAAAATCTGATTTTCAAACACAGTAGTTTAGCTCTACCTCAGATCTTTCTCCATTTCTGGTTTTTGCCCAGTGCTGTTGGACAGTGGACTGGGCTACTTCTTCCCAGCTGTGTCTCTTGCTGAAGGCTTGACTGGAACATAATGCTTCATAAGCTTCTTCAGCTTTTAAACTCAATTTGAGGAAATTTTAATGCCCTTGTTTCCCATGGGTCAGCTCAGTGTCCAGGGGACTAGAAGAAACAGCTGCACTCTTGCAGTTATGGCTGTCAAGAGATGCTTCATTTTCCAAAGCCAACCTCTAGATAAAGGGATGCTCAGAGCCATCCCCAGTTCAGGGCATATCCTTTAATTCTTTGCCCCATTTTCAGGAGGCACAAGAGCTGTAAACTGGTTGCAAAGAGCTACATTCAGCTTCCTTTACCCAGTTTGACACATTCAGGGACTGTGCTGCTAATTCAAGAGCATTGTAGTCTGGTTTCTGAGGGTTCTGAGGCATTGGAAGGGGTTGCCCAGGGCAGTGGTGGAGTCCCCATCCCCGGAGGGATTTAAAAGATGGGTAGATGAGATGCTCGGAGAGATGGTTTAGTAGTGGACAGGTATGGTTGGACTCGTTGACCTCTAAAGTCTTTTCCAACCAAACAATTCTCTGATTTGTTCTCTGCTCCAGCTCCTCCTTCTCACACCAGCTCTTCAGCCTTCTGTATGGTTTCCTCCATAGCTTATCAACTGGTTTTCCCATTCCCATCCACTGACAGACAGCACATCCCAAGAAAAGAAAAACCCAGTGAAAGGTGAACGCTGCTGCAGCCAGAGCTCCTCTGTCAGGCAGGGAGCGTGGCAGAGCTCTGCGTAGCCCAGCAGCACGACTACAAGTCCTTCTGTGTCCCTGGCGTGTGCTTCCCAGTTGTCCCAGAAACACACCCCTTCTGTCAGAGGTTGTTTATTAGCCCCTCCATCTGGAACGGAAGCTGTTTGCTCTGGAGAAGAAGCCAGCAAGCTTCATGCTCGCTGTGTGTGATGAGCAGACGCAGAAGATCATGTCCCCTCCTGCTCTCTCAGTGATGCTTTGGTGAACTTCTGGGGATGGCAGAACAACTTCTGGGTTTGCACCCCTTTAGGCAAAACTTCTTGAAGAATGAATAGTCATGAGGGGCCTGCTGGAAATGGTAGGTGGTTTGGTTTGTTGAAAATCAACACCGTAAACTGCACAGATGTTATCTACAGCGGTGAGCTGCTGCTTTGAAGTGGGCTCTGTTTCTCTTAGATTTCCTTCTTAGTCTTTCATTCCTTCTTCCCTGGAGACTTTTAACTCCTGCAAACAGGTCTCAGTTGTTTTCATGCTCTCTCTTGAAGGATGGTGCAGTCACTGGTCTCTGTTTATCCTTCCTACCGTATCTTCTCATAGCTCATTGAAGGAGCCTGTTGCATCCTATGATGCTGGTGAAATGTTGCACTGTCTATCTCCTTCTTCCAGCCCATGTAGAATGAGGTGTCTTCCCCTTCTCTGGTTTGGGAGGTTCAGTGAAACAGCTTTGGGGATGGTGTGTTCAGATGGTGCACATGCTGCTACCACAGTGTGAAATGGATCTGAGGGGGGGGGATGTATATAATGGGCTGAAGAACATTGGCCAGCTTCTGAATGCTTGCTTTTTTGATCCAACCTTTTTCATCATCTAGAGCTGAGGGTTTGAGTAGGGTTCGTATGACAACACATACTCTAGCTCCTTCCTATTGATGGCACCTCATTCTGAAGACCACTGAGAAAAATTCAACTGCAAACACAATGGTGATGCTTGTCTCCAAGTAAGAGCTTGCCCATTTGAAGGGAGGATTAGTCTGCTGATATTTTGCTCTAGCAGGGGAGGTTTCCATAATGCTATCCAGCTGAGCCTGCTCATACTGAGATATTGGCGTGTTGCTCTTTAGGTGATGAACTTCCAGGAATTTGTAGGTGGAAATCTACTTTACTTGTATTATCAGGACCTGGTGGTGGTGGTGATGGTGGTGAATACAGAGTACACTGCTCCAGCTGTGCTCTGCTAGCACGGGAACCTCAAGTTTAATCACAGCTTTGGAGTCAACTGCAGAGCAGCTATTGTTCTCGGGGCTTTTTCACACATCTATTTCT
Organism: Antrostomus carolinensis; assembly: GCF_000700745.2. NCBI lineage: Eukaryota > Metazoa > Chordata > Aves > Caprimulgiformes > Caprimulgidae > Antrostomus > Antrostomus carolinensis. Next base: position 3,847 of record NW_010306552.1, on the reverse strand, counting down.
TCAAGTTTTTCCCCCCTCCTTTCAGCTTAAGTACTTGGGGACAGAGGAATGAGGGAATCAAGCTGCCAGTGCCTAATGTGTATTTCTTGGAGCAAATGTATCGCTTTAGTTTGTTTGAAACAGCTTATTGCAAATGCGGAGCAGCTGTAGATTTTGTGATGATTTTTATTTTATTTTTATTTTTTTGTAAGATGGGGTCATCTTCCTGTTATTTCAGGGCAGGCTTGCTATAGAAAAAAAAATCCTAGTGCTGAAGAATTTCGGAGTAGACTCAACCATGTTTTTCACTTCCTGATCATAGAATCATAGACTGGCTTGGGTTGGAAGGGACCTTAAAGCTCATCCAGTCCCAACCCCCCTGCCAGCAGCAGGGACACCTTCCACTAGACCAGGTTGCTCAAAGCCTCATCCAACCTGGCCTTCAACACTTCCAGAGAGGGGGCATCCACAACTTCCTTGGGCAACCTGTTCCAGTGTCTGACCACCCTCACAGTGAAGAACTTCTTCCTAGTATCTAATCTAAACCTCCCCTCTGCCACTTTCAAGCCATCACCCCTTGTTCTGTCCCTCCCTGCCCTTGGCCAAAGTCCCTCTCCAGCCTTCTTGTAGCCCCTTCAGGTACTGGGAGGCCACTATAAGATCTCCCTGGAGCCTTCTCTTCTCCAGGCTGAACAGCCCCAACTCTCTCAGCCTGTCCTCACAGCAGAGCTGCTCCAGCCCTTGCATCATCCTCGTGGCCTCCTCTGGACTTGTTCTAACTGGTCCAGGTCTCTCTTGTGATGGGAGCTCCAGAACTGGACACAGCACTCCAGGTGGGGCCTTAACGAGAACGATCTATCAAAGTCTATTCAGTAAGCAGTGTGATGAGAAGGAATCTGGGGTTTCCTCAGGGCTCCCTCTTGCCTTTACCTTCTGAGGCTGAAATTAAGGCAACCCACAGTTCTATGCAGCAGATCCATAAAGCGATTCAAGTATCCAAGTCTCAGCTCTAAATATAGTCTCCTAGACTGTATCTCCAGAGGAATTCAATTTTCCCAGTGTCTTGTGCACTATATAACAAGGCTCTTAGTTGTACCTGAGTGCCCCCAGGATGTCTGATCTGGGCATCCCTACACATCTTCTCTGAGGAACATGGGCAGAGAGGATTTGGGGAGTTATGGAGTAGCGCTGTGATTCAGGTTTATGCGCCCTTCTCCCTACGAGAAGATGACAGGATTGTCCTTCTTTGGCCAATAACACCCTAAGTGCTGTACAGCATTGATATAAAGTCAAGGAGAGAGCAGAATTCAAGGGGTAATGTGAAGCAGGTAGGTCTCCAACTCTTTGGAGGGTGGCTGTCAAGGAGGTTTTTTTGCTTGTTTTTCCTGGAAGCATTTGTCAAGGAGGAGGTGTTATCACTGCTCGGGATGGAAGGCAGTGAGCATTAATTTTATAGGGCATAGTTTGTGAGGTGGTTGCTGGTGCTCTGTGAGGCTGAAGAGGGCCTGGCAATTCATTTATGAGCGTTATCTCAATTAGTCCTGCAAGAAGTGGAGTAGTGGTTGCTTACTAATGCTGGGCCAACACTGTGATGGCCCATGGTAACTCCTGGGGGTGGGTGACACGCTTACTGCCTAGCTCTACATTCTCCAATGTTGTCCCCTCATTGAGAGCTGAAATCCTTCAGTGGGGCTTTTTATTGCTGAGGAAGTGGCCGAGTTCCTTGTGTCTGTGTGTGCTGGTCTCCTCAAGATCTGATTTTTAGCACAACTCTATTGCACGGTGGATGTAGACACCTCATAACAAAGAAGCAAGACCCTGAGTATTTGGAGGCAGGAAGAGAATAAGCCAAACTGGCACAGCACTTTCATAAGCCTGGCACGTCAACCCTGACAACGTAAACAGCTCTTTGGGGTGAAATGTTGCTTTTCAGTTTCAAAAATCTGCTGGCCTAGCTCTCTGCCAAAGCATGGCATGAATGAGGTGCCCTCTGTTTTCTTGATCTCCTGTTGCCCTCTGTTTTCTTGATCTCCTGTTGCCCTCTGTTTTCTTGATCTCCTGTTGCCCTCTGTTTTCTTGATCTTCTTCTGCAAAAAGGAGATAACTCCTAACTTTGTGGGGCTGGCCCATGGTCTGTGGACCTGGGAGTCTTGGTGCTCGGTACTCTCTGTGTGGTTGAAGGAGGGTTCCCACACTCTCAAAGCAATTCTCAAACCTCTTTC
>NW_010306552.1:0-1622 GCF_000700745.2 Antrostomus carolinensis | reverse complement strand
AGGAACTCAAACAGGAGTTGAAGCCACAGCTGCTGCAATAGCGGCGAAACCCCAACAGAGCCCCAGACTCATCTCCAGATGCCCCCTGCAAGGATCCTCCGGGGTCTCGCACAAGATCTGCTGGGGGGGAGGGGGAACAGGACAGTTTGAGTCCCGGGGTTAATATCCACCTTGACAATTCCTCTCCCACCCTCAGCTCTGCTGTGTGCACCTGGGCTCTCGGCTCTGAAGTTCAGGGATGTCGACCTCGAGCTTTTGACCTCCCTCACAACTCTGAATTCCAAGAAGCGGTGCCCTAAATCCTCTTGCAAGGACAGCTCGCTGGTTCCTCCGGCGTGGCTTGTGAGAAAGATCTGAATCTACTAATAGGAATTGGCCTGATAAAAGTGACTTTTTTTACCTCCTCACTTAGCAGCTATCTGCAGCCCGGGGAATCTAGAAATTAAATTGGCTTTTTTTCAAGCCTTTTCTGTGCAACAGCAATGGGACCCCTGCAGTGCAGTGCAGTGTTTCCAATTATATTTTGGGGCATGTTGCTAATTTTTGGCAGACAGCAAGAAACAGGCCAGGCAAATGGCAGGTGGCAGGCTGTTTTCCTATTTTACCAGGAGCATGGGGAGGGGGGGAAGGGAGACGGGAGAAGGAGCTGAGCTCTCTGCCAAGAAATGTGACCTCGCGCTAGTGTGAGCAGAACAGTTTTGGCACATGCCGGAGGATGGAGGGCTGGGCAGGGATGGCTGAGCCCATTTACATCCCCTCCTGCTGGGAACACACATGCATGCAAGCAGGACTAAAATAAACACAAGCTCAGGCAACGACAGCCTCCAGCTCTGGACTTGGGCACCTCTTGGTCATGTGTAGCCCTACCAAGACTAATGAACATCACAGGGAACGCTCAGGACACTGGTGTCATCTGTGGAGTCATGCTCCACCTCTCTACTGTTACATGTCTCTTCTGCCTTTGCCACATAGTCAGAAAAAAAAATTTAAAAAAAACCCCCAAAACTTGGCTTTTGTTCATTCATTTATTCATCACCCAGCTAATGGATTCAAGATGGCACTGTCTCCGCAGGGCCTGGATGATTTTTCAAAGCTATTACACAATCTGCATCTATATGCATCCATATGTGGAGGGAGGGTATTAATAACCAGAAGCCAGTAGTACCCAGGATCTGCAGATATTCCAACGTGTCTTCCCCCCCCCCTCTCAGGACAGTGGCACAGTGACACCAATTTTAGGAGTCGGAAATGTTGCTGTGTTTGAAAAGAGCTGTTGGAGCTGGTCTGTGTTCACATGGACCTGGAGCAGAGCGCCTGCCTTACCCCTGTGATATGCCAACCAGGAAAGCTTTTTGGGGAAAAATCACCAAGACTTGTTGTGGAGGCTTCTAGATGATTAATTCAGAAAACAAATAAAAACCAAAACTGTGAAATCCATGAAAGAAGGTTCTGAGATATCTTATTCCAGGTCAATCTGAAGATTTTCTTGGGCTGGGTTTATACTGAAGCTTGAGGGTATGGATTTTGTTATCATTGCTGAATATATATATGAATTATATATATAGAGAGAGAGATAAAATTTATATATATATTTATATATAATTTATATATGAATTATACAG
>NW_010306551.1:0-7904 GCF_000700745.2 Antrostomus carolinensis | reverse complement strand
CCCAACATTCTGTGATTCTGTGATTTTTCATTTTACTGTCTTTAATACTACTAAGCACTGGTAGTTTATATGCTTGTATTAAACATGAATTATTATAGTTAATTTAGAAAAGGACAGACATAATTATTACTGTTTATCTAATCTAAGCACACTTACAGAAAAGACAAGCGTGTTCAAAATGGTTATGTGAAAACCAAAGGAAGGAGAAATACTTCAGCTGAAGTAATGTCAAAATTATGATATGCAGCTTTACACTCTATTTTCCTACTGTCTGCCTGAGACCAGGTCTCAAATAAAAACAGAGTTCAGCCTATTAAGATGCTGCGTATCTGAATTAAACAACTAGATCAGGAGTTTTATTAGCAGAACTACAATAATCTCATCATTTGTGTTTCTAAACTGTTCCTGTCAGAGCTCTGAGGAGTAGCTTCCTCCTCCAGCTACTTCCAGAGTACAACCACCTTCCAAATTATTCTTTTCTACCTGCAAATGACTAAGTTATTGTACCCATTCCTTTTGACATGGTCAAGTCCAGTTACCCACACTTTCTGTTCTTGAAGTTGGAGTTGAGTTGTAAAGTGCAAGTGGACCTTGAAGTCTGACAGTCAGTCTCCTAGATGTAACACAGTGATTTCAATACTCTGATGAGTCTAGACTTCCATGAAACCTAGATTTCCAGAGAACTTTTTTTTCTTTCTCTTCTCTCACGTTAAAATACAGCAACTGATTGCAGAGAGAAGTGTGATCTGTCAGTCCTCAGATTTATCTTTCTCAATACAATGTGTGGACACAATCACAGGCATAATGCTAGTTCTTGCTGTCACGTTTACAAATAAGGCAGTTGTGTAAATAGACCCCACACCTGGAGGGAGTAGAAGTCTTCAGTATTGCTGAACAGTTGTTAATTGAAGTTTTGCCACAGTTTTCTCTTTTGGAGAGCTTTGTAGATCCAACTACGTGTCTGTATTTACATATAAAGTATAGAATGTATCAGAGAAATAAGACTGCACTTAAGTCTCAATAACAGTATTTTGTCATGTTGTAAAATCTGCTTGACTGGCCTTCAAAATCTTTTATTTGTATTTACTAAACAACTTTGTCCAGACAACTGTGATAAAGAGAACCATCAAGCCTCACTGAATTCAGACTTGCAGAAACACTGATGATTTCCAGCCCTGAGACCAGGTACCTATTTGAAACCAGCCAGTAATCTACAACTGTTGAAAGTTATTACTTGAAGGGTGCTTGCCAAATTCTTCCCCTGCAAAATTGTATTTATTGCTTTTAGCATAAGTCCCCTCTCATCTCCAAAAGCAGAGCATTTCCCACTTAAAGAGTTCCACATATAGACTTTAGGTATGAAAAAAAAATGCAGTGCATTCCCAACATTAATTGGAATCTATATTGTCAAGCCACAGCATCTAGTTCTTTGGGGACTGTCAGTCTCCAACTTGTGTCCACCAATCAGTACTGACTGATTATATTTTTTAATCAACACATTAACTAACAGCAGTCTGAAAAGACTAATGTCAAATACCATAAATAAGAGTCACCTAAAAATGATACTGATGCAATGACATAGGTAGAGAACGCTTCTTTGAACAGCCAAATACAATTTAGAGCATTAAGTTTTAATTTTAAAAAGCATTAAATAAAATAATGAAAAGATGACTGTATGAAAGTAGAAAAAAAAAAGTATATCAATAATGGTGTAAGTTTTGCAAGTTTCCATTCTTTTGCCAAAAGGAGTTATGAAATACAAATTAAAGTCAGACAAACACACCGTACTGCTTAACAACAAACAGGCAGTACTTGTCATACTTTGGTAAAGTCTGCTTGATAACTGACCATGTGCATGATCAACCCTACCGAGCAAATCCCTTCTTGCGTCTGCTATTCGCCAGTTTGCAGGGAGAGTCAGAGGAAGGAAAAGGAAATCATAGCAAGCTCTGTCTCTTAGTATTCAACCTTTCACATACTTTGAAATTTTTACACAATTAGGTTATTCACATTGTATAACAAATAGCAAACCAATGTGGTTTTATCTAGCTACCCCTAATTTTAGAGGAAAGCCTCATGTATTCTTTTCTACTTCTGTATTGACAATGCAGTCTAATCTTGCACAAACCTGTCACTTCTGCTTCCAAACGATAACAAAAAGCAGCACAACTTCCATTCCTCCACACAGAAAAGCTTCAGTAGGACTTTCATAGTACTTCTGCATGTTTTCATATCAGTCTGACAATGCGCGTACTTTATATTTGCCAAAATTTCAGTTATTGCATTGAACATGAGACTGATGATGGCAAGTTGGGTATTATTTCCTTGAGAATAACTTACCAAGGAGAGCCCCACTGCCTCAAAATGACAACCTGGAGGAGGATTCTGTGAAGAAGGGTATTTTTTTGTGACTGGAAAATGAATTGCATGTAGTCAAGAATCACTGTAACAGCAGCACACGCACAACTCGCCTTGTGGTGTACTCCCCTTTTCTGTAATTGCCTGTCCTTCTTTCCTCTCTTCCTCATACAAGCATAACTTTTAACGTGAAAACATGACAAAGTCACACTACACATCCCTAAAAATAACTAGCTCCCCTGACTCCTCTCTAGGGCCACATCTCATGGGATTCTTCCAAGCAGATCCCTAAACAAATCAAAGCCTGCTCTCCTGAAGTCCAAAGTGGAGATCCTGATATTTGCCCAGCTCCCTCCTCTCAGAATCCTGAATTCAATCATCTCATGGTCACTGCAGGTAAGGCTGCCCCTGACCTTTACATCTCACACCATTTGTAGGTGTGAAGTCCAGCAGGGGTGTCTCCCCTTGTCAACTCCTTGATCACCTGGGTCAGGAACTTGTCCTCAATGCATAACAGAAGCCTCCCAGATTGCTTGCGCCTTGCTGATCTGTCCCTCCAGCAGGGATCAGGTGGTTAAAGTCCCCGATGAGGACCAAGGCCTGTGAATATGAGGCTCCTTCCAATTATCTGAAGGAGGACCCGTCTTCCTGATCAGGTGGTTTGTAGCAGACACCCACAACATTTCCCATGCTGGTCTGCCTGCTAACCCTGATCCCTAAGTTCCCAGGTGGCTTCACAACAAAGCTCCCTGCATTCTTGCTGTTTTCCCACATAAAGGCCAACTTCTCTCCTTGCCTCCAGCTGGTTCTTCCTGAAGAGCCTGTATTCATCCACCACAACGCTGCGGACCTGTGAGCTGTCCTACCACCTGTGCACGATCCCGACAAGATCATAGCCCTGCAACTGCATGCAGACCTCCAATTCCTCCCATTTGTTCCCATACTGTGAGTATTAGTGTACAGGCACTTTAGAGAGGCACTCAGTCATGATGATTGTCCAGAAAAATCTATGAGCCTCCCCTGTAGCGCATATGGAAACACAACAAAACCAAAGGCAGCGCTATTTGATCAATCTGACTTCCGGACACATTATCTGGTCTTCTATTAATGAGCTTTAAGATCAGCTAAAGCCACTAGAAAGCATGTGACCTGAAAAATCTATGTACATGTTACACAATCCTGCTTTGGCATCATAAACTCACTATTCTCCTGTATTAGGCTACAAGCACCATGATGACTGTAAGCAACCAAGACTGCTTTGCACCAGTGACCCTCAAAGCAATGCTGGACTTTCATACTCTACTACCCAAATGTAATTGGACAGAGCAATCCCCAGTCTGGGTCTGCTTGCTTATCAGAATATGACTTGGCTAACAATAACATAATGTGTTAAAAACAATTGTGATAATAAACTTAATTTATAATTTCGCTGGTGGGGTTTGCTTTAAAAAGTAAGCCCACTCCTCACCCCCTCCAGTCAACTGTTTAACGTACTCCTGGAACTAGATTTTACTGAAATGCAACAGTTGCTTTTGCTAATAACCAGATCGTTTGTGTGTGGGCAGGTAAAACATATTTATCTTCCCAATACATTAAATCAATTTAACACAATTACTAGATCAATCTAGTTTATGCAATTTAAGTTAAAAAAGCAAGAATTATAAAAATACTATAGAAAAGGGTATAAAATCTACTAGTTCTAAGATCCTGAAGGAAGTAAACTAAAACACTCAAATTCCTGTCAACACATATTACTTCCTTTCCTTTAAAGGCGAAACATATTCTGATAGTGCACTTCCTTTATCGCATCAGCCTAAACTTAGCTTTCAGAATTTTTCCTGAAGTAAAACATTTCAGTTTCTTCCCCAAAATGTAAACATTAATTAAAAACCAAAAACATAATTACCTTAGAAAAAGTAAATACATGTACCACAATTATACAGTGTATTACATGTCTACATTATATCACTTAAGTGAGGCGTAGGCATGCCTAGTGAAACATACAGTTCAACGCAAAGTCATATTTATCATTGTATTTTAATGGCTACCGGAGACAAACAACTTCTTAAAAAGAATATACATTAATATTAGTTTTGCATTTCAATCTTTAACAGCTTCCAACTTGCTGATTTAAGAACAGTATCATAAATTAATTCTTCCTTCTGGAACATAAGATACCTAAAAAAAAAAAAAAAAGCATTCTTCAAATGGAGCTTAAGAAAATGGCTGACAAAGTAAGGAAGCTGCTGCAAGCATCTAGTGAGGCAAAACAAAGATGAACACTAAGGGTATAGGAAGACTCACATTAATATTTTTTGTTTGCAAAACCAAAATAATTTTCCACACTCTTAGGGGAAAAAAATATAAGACTGAGCACGAGCTTATTCAGAAACTCTGTCAAAACGAGCACAAGCTCTCAGCAGAAGATGCTATACAGCCAGCCTTATGAGAGCCTGAGGACACACCCAGACTGCTAGAGCCTAAATGCTTCATCACAGTAGTCCCTGCTTGGCATCTGCAAAGGAAAGCTCTGGGTTTGAGACTGCAGGCTATTTCCTGAGCAAGCAGCCACCCATCCCTTTCCAAACACAACCAGCCTTCCCCGACTGCTCGAGCACAGGCTGAAGGAGAACGCTGGGGCTGGGTAAGTGCTGCCATTACCTACCACAGAGAGCTGGACTTCTGCCCTCGGACACAGCTGCCCCTCTGCCCTTTACTCCTTAGGCAGCAGCAGTCCCAACCCACTGGGATAGGCTGTGAACAAGTGTGGGAAGCGGCATTTAGTCAGCTCAAGCAGCTGCTGCCGGCATCCTCCCAGAAAAAAACAACAGACGGGAGAGAAGCCGATCAAACGCCACGACTGGGCTGCTCCAGCTTAAACGAAGTCAAGAATTCAGTGCTTGGAACTCCTCCTCCATCTCCTTGAAGCAAAACAGAGAACAACAAACATGCCAATGTGACAGCTTTTTTCTTGCCGTCCAGCAGTGAAAGAAACAAGCACATACTAACCCATCAAAAATGGTCCTGAGATTTAGCACATGGTGGATTACTCAAGAAACGAGTTTTAAACTCACTTCAGAGATCACTACACTTTCAGGCACAGACTGTCTATTGCTCTAAGTATTTTCACCAGTAAATTAAATGAAAATTGAAAACCAGTCAAACAGCACACAGGCTGCAAAGTAACAAACACTGAGCTAGCAACTTCAGATTTATCATCAAATTTGTCACTTGTAATCATAAGCGTGTACTGATTCCTTTCACAAAACTCTAAAGTTATGAATTTGACTTCCAGTATCAATCTAGTAATGTAACAATACTGATATACAAACAAAATAACAAAGCAACAGACTTTAAAACAGCCACAAAAGTAAATTTTAGAAGACACTTTAAAGCCACATCGAAACCTACTTTGCCATTTCACTGAACATTTAAACTTGCACATAGTGAGAAAATGCAACTGCAACACTGGAAATACTATTTAGCTTTTTAAGTGTCACTAATGCAGCTCCACAGCAAGCTAATTCAACTCTCCACATTATGGAAAGTATCATTATGAACTGGGTAGAGTTCTTTCTTACTAACAGTATGCTTAAATAAACAGAAATAAAACAGATCTTGCATCTATAATGCTGAGCTTCAGAAAAGCAAACCACCTGCTTCTGAAGGCAGAAAGCCCAGGCCAAGCATCCTCAGCCTGAGGGGGTCTCCCACAGTCATAAAAACACACCAGCAGACTGCTGCCAAAAGACAAAGCCCTGCCCTCCACCATAATTATGTCCCTCACACACACAACTGCCAGGACCTGCTGTACAGATCAGCCCTGGGAATTGATTTTGCTAAGCAGTAACGTACAGAGGGAGCAGGCAGAGCCAAATCTCCAAAGCAGCCCATACTTCCACATCAGATGGATATGACTGTGCAACTGTGCTTCTCAACACAAATTTCATCTAAAATGGAAACATTCTTCTGAGTTCCCAGTTGCTTTTCAGGAAGAACCAGCTGGATTTCATCTAAAATGGAAACATTCTTCTGAGTTGCCAGTGGAGCAATGACTGGAAAAAAACATAATACCAATGAAATAATTTATGTTTGTTACTGGTTCTGCCTACATTTTTCCTGTCTTGGGGATACCTTTCTACAGAAACTTCATCTGAGCCCAACCTAACGTGCATCAAGAGAGTCAGTTTAAACTAAAAAACTGTAAATAAAAGCAAAACCACCTGCTTCAAATGTTTTGAAGCAAAAAAAAAGAAGTATTTTATGTTGTGGCAATCCTTTTAGAGAAAGAAAAACACAGCACAGAGTGACTCACAAAAATGTAAAATACTATTTTCTTCAGTTTCAAGAAATTTAGCGCTCAAGGATGCTGGGTAACAGTGTGGGATATGAGTGTTCACAATGTAAGGACATTCGAAGTTTTAGAAATAGCTTATTACCTGTGCTATTCTCAAATTAATGTTGTGTGTTCAGAAGGAATATTTCACATCATGGAAAAATGCTTTGATAAGCTCCTGCTTTTGAAAGTACTTTCACAAAATGGTTCACAGAGTAAACATAATATTACACCTATGATTTAGCAGTTCTTCCTCCCACCACTCCCACTACCTACTGAAATACAATGTAAACCATTTCCAGGGAAGTCAGAAGTTGGACAAATTTCACTGCGAGAATGACACAGTTTTTCAGGCTCCTGCTGTTACCTGTAGATCTGCTTTCTTACACCCTTGTGTTATGAAGGTGCTAGAGCTTATACAACACAGCTGGCCTTGCTAAGCTAGCAAATCAATTGATGGATGGGCTGCAGATGATATGCAGTCCCAACTGCGGTCAAACACACAGCTGACTCAAAATTAAAGGAAGCCTTCCCCTTCTGGACAGGCAACGTAACAGTTGTCAAAGGATTGCCTTGAGAGTCACAGAGCCTAACAGAGCACTATTGGATAAGCTACTGAACACCACCTTTCAAATTTAAAAGGCATTAATAGTCAGCAAAGTATAAAGAGTAAGTCAAATAACAGAGATTTTAAAGCTAAATCACGTTGTCCAAATTTACATTCTTGGTGAAGTCACTAAGCATGAGAACACAGTCTGATGACTGTAAAATCTAAAGACAGAAGACAGGTATTCTTTGAGCATTACTTCCCTTCTTCAACTGTGCTACAATGAATAAAGAACAAATGGTATTTTATGCTCACCCCTATTTAAGCACTCAGCTGCTTCCAGGGAAGCAGAGCATGGAAGACTGAATGAATGTTTTGTGACACTTACTCAGAACAGGTCTGTAGTTTTTCTTAAGTAATATGTTTAAAGCAGTTTGTGAAACACAGTAACGACGAGCCTACCAAAACGCTCAGATAGCAAGTCATAACTTTGTAAATTCCAAGCTGGTATCTATGCTATGACGGATACTCTGGAGGGTGATACTCTGGAGGATGATGATATCTCTATTAACAAGGCTGGCACAGGATAAAGTTACAAATACTCTGTCAGCAAATACAGTCCTCACTGCACGGAACGCTTCCATAGCATTATAAGTGTATCCC